>NW_021284315.1:0-1770 GCF_002162155.2 Triticum dicoccoides
TGAAAGACAACCAGAGTCAGACGGCCGAATATGCAAACCATGAGCCACCGTGAAACGAATATAGCGCAAAATCCGCTTAACAGCAGACCAATGAGTGTCACGGGGTGACTGCAGATACTGGCAGACTCGGTTAACAGCATAGGAAATGTCTGGTCGCGTGATCGTCAAGTACTGGAGCCCACCAACAATACTCCGGTACTCGGTCGCATCAGAAGAAGAAAGAAGCACACCATCAACAACATTGAGCTTATCAGTGGTAGACATGGGTGTAGTCGTCGGTTTGCACTTAAGCATCCCAGCTCGCTGCAACAAATCCAGAGAGTACTTCTTCTGCGTCATAACAAGGCCAGCAGCACGAGAAGTAACCTCCACACCAAGAAAGTAATGAAGCTTCCCAAGGTCCTTGACCGCAAAATCAGCACCAAGTGAGCGAACAAGCGCAGTAGCAGCCGACTGAGAGGAGCTGACCAAAATGATATCATCTACATAGACCAACAAGTACATAGTAACCTCAGGCTTTTGAAGAAGAAACAATGAGGAGTCAGCAGTTGATGATGCAAAACCATGAGCACGAAGAGCCATTGCAAGACGAGCATGCCAAGCACGAGGAGCCTGCTTCAGACCATAAATTGCCTTGGACAGACGACAGAGATGATCAGGGCGATCCGGATCAGAGAAACTCGGAGGCTGGCGCATGTAAACCTCCTCCGCCAAGACACCATGAAGAAAAGCATTTTGAACATCAAGCTGACGAAGAAACCAACCTCGAGTAACAGCCAGAGAGAGAAGAAGTCTGATGGTAGTAGGCTTGACCACTGGATTGAAGGTGTCTTCATAGTCAAGTCCAAAACGCTGTCGAAAACCACGAGCAACCAGACGAGCCTTATAGCGCTCAATGGACCCATCAGAATGCCTCTTCACTTTGAAAACCCATTTGGAATCAATGACATTTACCCGTGATTGTGGAGGAACAAGAGTCCATGTCTGATTGCGAAGAAGCGCTTGATACTCCTGCTTCATGGCCTCTCTCCAATGAGGAATGCGCATAGCAGCTTGATACGTGCGTGGCTCAGAGGATGGATCTGCGAGAGCAGCAGACATGCACGCCGCTAACCAAGCAAATGTGCCATCGTGACGTTGCTTAGGCTGAAAAATGCCACTCCGACTGCGCGTATGTGGACGTAGAGCAGCAGCAGGAGCCGGCGGAGGCGAAGGTGACGGAGACGTGACGGTCGCCGGAGATGCAGGAATCACCTCAGGCGAGCTCGGGACAGACGACTCCGGGCTGCATGGCGAAGACTGGCCCGACGACAGGGGCTCAGAGGCCATGGGCGAATCGAGGGTGGGCGAGGCCAGCTCCGGTGACACCGGCCCAGACGGCCTTGGCGAGGCGAGAGCAGGCGAGGCCGGCCCTGGTGAGAAGGACCCAGACACCCTGGGCGACGCAGGGGCGGGCGAGGCCAGGCCTGGTGATGACTGCCCCGACGCCCTGGGCGAGACGGGGACCGAGGAGGCCGGCCCAGTCGGCGGGGTTGCAGGGCGCGACGATGACGAAGGCAGCCCAGAAGCCAGAGGCGACCGGGCCAGGACGTCGATCGGCCGTGCATGAGCACGGAAACCGAGGCCATGCAGGGGCGCCATGTGCTCCTTATGCACAACAGAAGGTGCCGAGGATGAAGGCGATGGCGACGAAGAGGAAGATGGCGCTTCCAGAATCTCCAAACGAGCCCCACGACCAGTGCCTGCACCATGGTTAGGCAACAATAGAGG
>NW_021284316.1:0-1300 GCF_002162155.2 Triticum dicoccoides
GTGTTGCATCATGTTTACTCATTCATCAGAAACTTGAAATGGGGATGACAGAACCCCCAGTCCCCTCTGAAACCAACTAGGGTTTACTAAAATAATTTTTCAATGAACCTGAAATGCCCTTCTAAAATGCCCATCATTTTTGCCTTGGTTCAGAACCTCTGCCAAAAGTGGTGCACATTTTCCTAGGCCATCCTAGGGTTTTGAATTAAATCATAACTATTTGAATTTGGGCATTTAAAATTATATAAAATATTTAAATGCTCAAATATCTCCAAACTAAAATGTTTCATGTTGGAAATAATCCAACTATGGACCAGGAGTAGTTTGGTGATTTTTGGAGTTGCCTAGGTATTTTATTTAATTCAACAAAGTCGCAGTTATATTAAATAAAAACAGAAAATAAAGAAAGGGGAAGACTTACCTGTGCGGCCCAGCCCAGCCGGCCCAGCACTGTGCTGGCCCATGCCAGCCAGCTGCTTCCCCTCGCCAGAGCAGGCAGGGAGGTGAGCATGGCGCGCCCGAGCTCGCCACGCACCACCCAGCCTCTCTGCATCGCCCTGGTCGCCGTTGCGCCGCGTGGATCGTCTTCTGGTCGTCTCCCCGACCTCGCTGACACCCCATTCACTCTCCCCCGGCTCTCCCTCACTCTCTCTCTCTCACGGCCGAAGCTCACCGTCGCCGCCGTTCGCCTTAGCCACCGTCTCCGACCACCCCTCGCTTCCCCGACCAGCTCAGAAGCTCCGCCTCGACTCCTTCTTCCTCCCCACCGCTCCACGGGTCCCCGGAAGCCCTGCATCGCCGCCACGTCGCCGTTCCCCCCCCTTCGGACTCCGACCACTGTCGCCGTCAAATTCGTCGTCTCCGACGCGTCCCCGAGCCCGCTTCGACGCCCACTGCAACCGCGGTGAGCTACGCCACCGTTTCCCCCTTCTCCCCTGCTCTCTCCCGACCCCTAGGCCCTAGCCCCACCGCGGCCGAAAGCTTCACGCCGCCGGCGATGTCGCCGTCGTGGCCACGATCGCCGTAGCGCCCAACCGAGCACGCCATCGTGCTCCACATCTCACTAGGAGCACGTAGCACGCTCCAACACCCCCCCTAACACCCTGCAACACCGTTCCCGTGCACGACCGAACCCCGGCCGCCGCAGCCGAGCTCGCCGCCGTCGACTCCGGCCACCCCGACCCCAACGGACTCTGCCAAGAGCCGCGGGTCGTCCTCAGCTTCACTCCGGTGGCCTCCGCGGTTCATTTGGTGGCCGAAACGACCAAAACCACTATCGCCGCCGCACTGATGGTCGCCG
>NW_021284317.1:0-741 GCF_002162155.2 Triticum dicoccoides
TTTACGTGTCGGTCATCAACACTCGCAGTTTTGGCCGATTCTACCCCGTTTCTTGGATTATTACTCACCGTTTTGGGGTCCCGAAGCGATTTCCATAATTGTTGAACACCAAGGTCCGCTTATGTGTCGGTCATCAACACTGGCAGTTTTGGCCGATTCTGGCCCGTTTGATGGACTATTAGTCACTGTTTTGGGGTCCCGGAGTGGTTTCCATGGTTAACGAACCCTGTGGTACGTTTACGTGTCGGTCATCAACACTCGTAATTTTGGCCGATTCTGACCCGTTTCTTGGATTATTACTCATTGTTTTGGGGTCCCAAAATGATTTCCATAGTTGTTAAACACCAAGGTGTGCTTATATGTCGGTCATCAACACTGGCAGTTTTGACCGATTCTGGCCCGCTTCGTTGACTATTAGTCACTGTTTTGGGGTCCCGGAGTGATTTCCACGGTTAGCGAACCCTGGAGTGCATTTACGTGTCGGTCCTCAACACTCGCAGTTTTGGCCGATTCTACCCCGTTTCTTGGATTATTACTCACCGTTTTGGGGCCCCGAAGCGATTTCCATAATTGTTGAACACCAAGGTCCGCTTATGTGTCGGTCATCAACACTTGCAGCTTCGGCCGATTCTGGCCCGTTTGATGGACTATTAGTCACTGTTTTGGGGTCCCGCAGTGGTTTCCATGGTTAGCGAACCCTGTGGTGCGTTTACGTGTCGGTCATCAACACGCGCAGTTTTG
>NW_021284318.1:0-1715 GCF_002162155.2 Triticum dicoccoides
ATCATACAAGACGCTCCAAGCAAAAAACATATCATGTGACGAATAAAAATATAGTTTCAAGTAAAATACCGATGATCGTTGGAAGAAAGCGGGGATGCCACTCGGGGGCATCCCCAAGCTTAGTTGGTTGCTCATTTTTGGATAATAGCTTGGGATGCCGGGGCATCCCTCAGCTTAGGCTCTTCCATCCTTCCTTCATCCATCGTAAGATAACCCTAAACTTGAAAACTTCAATCACACAAAACTCAACAAAACCTTCGTGAGATCCGTTAGTATAAGAATAATAAACCACTACTATAAGTGTTGTATCAAACCAATTCATATTTTGTTTTTGTATTATATCTACTATATTCAAACTTTTTTATGGCAAAAACTCATCAAAGAAACCATAGAGCCATCAGAATAAGCACACAACACAAAGAAACCAGAATATGTCAAAATAGAACAGTCTGTAGCAATCTGACTATTTCGAATACTTCTGTAACTCCAAAAATCCTAAAAAATTAGGAAGACCTGAGAAATATGTATATTGATCTACTTCAAGTGGAACAGGTATTTTATCGCTCTTTGGTAAAATATAAAAATTAATCTTATGAGCGTAAAAGTTTCTATTTTTTCAGCAAGATCAAACAACTATCACCCAAGAAGATCCGGAAGGCTTTACTTGGCACAAACACTAATTAAAACAGAAAAAACACAATCATATGTGTAGCATAATTATGCTAACACACAAAATCAGAAAGCAAAAAGCAAAACTATATTTTATTCATTTGGTTGCCTCCCAACAAGCGCTATAGTTTTACGTCCATAGCTAGGCATAAAGCAAGGATCTAAGTTTTGTCATCTTTGGTTCGAGATCCATAAGATGCCCTCATGATTGATTCATAAGGTGGCTTAATTCTAGTTCTAGGAAAGTGTTCCTGTGACGCCCCGAGACCGACACTTCAGAAGACTTCCATATTTTCGTGATCGCTGTGTGTTTCATTTGTGCTTGCTCTTTTATCTTTGCATTGCATCATGTCATCATGCCGTCATGTCATTAATCTTTGCAACTCAAATAAATAAAACATATGGATTTTCAGTCCATTTAAACCGAGGTAATTCACATGGTGATTCTCTTTATAACATATCCTCCCGATATTAGGGAGCTATACTAAATATTCCATTTTCGGAATCACCCATAAACACACATGCAAATAATCACATGCCTTTTCCCGCTTCAAGTTTGGTCCCCAAACTTTGCCCATATTTTCTTTCATCGCTTTCCTGATCTCCACAAAAATTCTGAATATTTTTGGACACTCCGAAATCCTACACTCCATTCAAACTACTTTGGTGCAAGTTAAACAATTTTGGATTTAACTTCCCTGATTTTTGCCGGAACCATTTTTGTTGGGTTGGAAATATTTCATTTAGCCCTACAAAATATGCCCCACCATCTAATTCTTGTTCATGGTCTTTTCTCTTAATTATTTTGACCTCTCTCTCTATTTTTTTCTTCATCTAAAGGGAATAAGGGAGAGAGGAAGAGCCCAGCCAAACCTCTTGGGCCTCCTATAGCCGCCGGCCACTAGGCCAAGGCCCAGTCGAACCTCCCCAGCCTAAGCCTAGCCCGTAGCCCCGCACTCTGCTCGTTCCCCTCCTCTCGATCTCTCCATCTCGTCCCCCACACCGCCGCCACTCACACACACACAGACACACACACACACACACAC
>NW_021284319.1:0-993 GCF_002162155.2 Triticum dicoccoides
AGGGACAGGCATCCATGACCCAGCATCGAACGTGTCGGTCATCAGCGAGTGAATCCAGGCTGTAGCACTGGGCTAGCAGGACTCCGGTGAACCGGGCTGTAGCGGGCTAACAGGACTCCGGTATTCACCGCGTGACATTTCCCCGAAGGGACAGACACAGGAACGAAGAAGGACACATGCCGGCCAGCCTAAGTGTTCCGGAGCAGTAGCAAGCTACCATGGCTCGGTGGAAACACTAGGAGACATTTCCCCGTAAGAGAGGCTACTAAAGATAAACAACTAGATGGTCAGATCCCACACATACCAAGCATTTCAATAACATACACACAATATGCTCGATATGTGCAAATACAACATGGCATCACAACATGACTCTACAACCCAAGTATTTTAATCAATAGGCTCCGAGGAGCGAGATATTACAAACATGGGTCTCACGACCCAACAATCAGAGCATACAAGTCAAAGCACAAGCGGAAGCTATCATGTCTGGGTACAGACATCTATAAATGAAAAGGCCGAGAAGCCTGACTATCTATCAGATCCTGCCGAGGGCACAAGATCGTAGCTGAGGTAACAAGCTAAACGTCGAAGACCACGCGGAAATACTAGTGAGACTGAAGTCTCTCTGCAAAAACATAAAATAGGCAAACGTGAGTACAAATGTACCCAGCAAGACTTACATCAGAACTATCTACATATGCATCATTATCAACAAAGGGATGGTGGGGTTTAACTGCAGCAAGCCAGCTTTGACTCGGTGGCTATCCTGAACTACGACTGCGAGTAACTTTTTTTGAGGTGGCGCACACGAGTCCACATATTCACCATATCAATACACCACTATGGATCCGCTCCCGTCTCCCTACGAGAACGCCATCCATAGCACTCACGCTTATCTTGCGTATTTTAGAGTATCCACTTTCACTTGTCTATGAACTGATATAAGCAACCCAGAAGTCCTTTTCCGCGGACACGGCTATTCGAATAGAT
>NW_021284320.1:0-1258 GCF_002162155.2 Triticum dicoccoides
CATTGAGCATCAAGATCTATAAGGATAGATCAAAATGCTTAATAATACTTTCAAATGAGCACATACCTTGACATGATCTTGAAGGTGTTCAAGATGGACCAGTCAAAGAAGGAGTTCTTGCCTGAGTTGTAAGGTACGAAGTTAAGACTTAAAGCTCGACCACGGCAGAATAGAGAGAAAGGACGAAGGTCGTCCCCTATGCTTAAGACGTAGGCTCTTCAGTATGCTATGCTGTGTACCGCACCTGAAGTGTGCCTTGCCATGAGACAGTCAAGGGGTACAAGAGTGATCCAAGAATGGCTCACAGGACAGCGGTCAAAGTTATCCTTAGTAACTAGTGGACTAAGGAATTTTCTCGATTATGGAGGTGGTAAAAGAGTTCGTCGTAAAGGTTACGACGATGCAAGCTTGACACCTATACGGATAGCTCTGAGTAGAGAGACCGGATACATATAATGGAGCAATTATTTAGGATAGCTCCAAGTAGAACAGTTGTTTGGAATAGCTCCAAATAGAGCGTGGTAGCTGTATCTAGGAGATGACATAGAGATTTGTAAAACACACACGGATCTGAAAGGTTCAGACCCGTTGACTAAAACCTCTCTCACAAGCAACATGATCAAACATAAAACTCATTGAGTGTTAATCACATAGTGATGTGAACTAGACTACTGACTCTAGTAAACTCTTGGGTATTAGTCACATGGTGATGTGACCTGTGAGTGTTAATCACATGGCGATGTGAACTAGATTATTGACTCTAGTGCAAGTGGGAGACTGTTGGAAATATGCCCTAGAGGCAATAATAAAAGTGTTATTATTATATTTCTTTGTTCATGAAAATTGTCTTTTATTCATGCTATAACTGTATTATCCGGAAATCGTAATACACGTGTGAATACATAGACCACAATATGTCCCTAGTGAGCCTCTAGTTGACTAGCTCGTTGTGATCAACAGATAGTCATGGTTTCCTGGCTATGGACATTGGATGTCGTTGATAACGGGATCACATCATTAGGAGAATGATGTGATGGACAAGACCCAATCCTAAGACTAGCACAAAAGATCGTGTAGTTCGTTTGCTAGAGCTTTGCCAATGTCAAGTATCTCTTCCTTTGACCATGAGATCGTGTAACTCCTGGATACCGTAGGAGTGCTTTGGGTGTATCAAACGTCACAACGTAACTGGGTGACTATAAAGGTGCACTACAGGTATCTCCGAAAGTATCTATTGTTTTATGCGGATCGAGACTGG
>NW_021284321.1:0-2085 GCF_002162155.2 Triticum dicoccoides
AATAGAAAAAGGAGAAAGGAAAAATAAAATGTAAAGCATAATAATTGAAAAAACGAAAAAACGGAGGAAGGCATAGCAGTAGCGTGTGTTTGTAAGAGGCGTTATAGCTAACATAGCTGCAACGCGTGTCCTAGACCCCCGCTATAGAAACAGAAAAGAAAATAAAAAATGGAAGAAAATTACATAGCTATAACAGCAACGCGTTTTCTGAAAACCGCTGTAGCTATCTTAGCTATAGCGCGTTTTGTGAAACGCGCTACCGCTAAATTTGACTTAACCAAAAAACCGTTTCCCCCCGGCCACCACTTCTCCCCCAAATCCCTCGACCCACCCCGCCGCCGTCTCCCCGATTCGCCAACGCCCCACTTCACCGCCGTCTCCTGCCGACGTCGACGCCACCAGAGTCATGCGCCGTCGACGCCACCGGAGCCGCCCCCAATGCCACGGAGCCTCTCGGCTTCATCAACGCCACCGGAGCCGCCGTCGACGCCACTGGATCCTCCCTCGCCACAACTGCCTCCCTCGCCGTCACCGGAGACGCCCCTGCCTCCCTCGCTAGAACTTCCTCCCTCGCCACCACTGCCTCCCTCGCCAGCACCGGAGCCATCCTCTGTAATCCCCCACCCCTCCTCTCTCTCTCATGCATAGGTTAGCTAGTTTAATTAGCTTAATTATCTAGGTTAGGGAAAAATTTTAGTTAGGGCTTTGACAGAGAAGTAGTTAGGTTAACTAGTTTAATTAGGTTAATTATCTAGGTTAGTGCAAAAATTAGTTAGGTCTTTGATAGAGAACTAGTCAGGTTAACTAGTTTAATTAGGTTAATTATCTAGGTTAATTAGTGCAAAAATTTATCTAGGGCTTTGACAGAGAACTAGCTGCGTTAACTTGTTTAATTAGGTTAATTATGTAGGTAAACTAGATTAACTACTTAGGTTAAATAGGTAGGTTAATTAGGTTCGTTAGATTAACAAGCTAGGTTAAGTAGGTTGGCTAGGTTAGAGGAAAATGTTATTTTAGAGCATTAGGTCAGAAGGGTTAGAGAAATGGAGTTCCTTTGCAATTTAATTGGGTTATGTCCTAGGCAGAGAAGGGTTAGAGATAATAATGTGTGTTTGTGTGAGAGAGAGGAACAGCTAGATCGACATAATTTGGGTTTTGTCCTAGGAAGAGAAGTGTTTAGTGAAGGAAAAGAATTTAGGCAAATTTTATTTTAAAGATGATCCCTTCCTAGACTTTTATTGTTGATTATATCTTTTCATTAAAGTGGTCATGTTATATCTTTTCATTGAAGTGGTTCGATTGTGCCCAAGTGGCTTTGTTGTTTCCAGGGAATGATGCTGAGTGGCCTATGTTTTCCCGGAATGTTGATTCATTTCTGTTCTGGCAAATTTCAGGTTCTCGATTTGTCCACTTTTTAGCAATGGTCATGCTGAAATTTTCCGTGAATTTCGGCATGACTTGTGCTACAAACTAGGACATATCAAGTGCCCGGGATTTGCCGCACCAGGAAGGAGTCAACATTCCTGCAAAACAATAGGCCTTTTTTATGTCATTATTCATTTTATTAGGTCTAGAATTAATTGACTAGATTTAATCATAGGAAACATGGCTAGCAACGATGAAGGACAGGGTTCTGGTGATTGTGTCGACGCCTACCGGGCGGCATACGATTTTTTTAGCCTTACCGACGATCAACCAATGTTGTTGCTGGGCCCACCGGTGGCATCGGGGACTAAGACCGACACGCAGACCGGTGCTGAGACTGAGACCGGCGCTGAGACTCTGTCCGGCATCAGGACCGGCGCTGAGACTGAGACCGGTGCTGCCTCGGGGAGCGAAGCCGGTGTAGAACCGAAAGCAAAGAGGCAACGGCTTCCTAACAAACTCAGGACTACTAGGCTGGTGGTCACGGAGGTGGACGACGGCATTTTTGAGCCAAAGGCGCCCAAAGAAGCTCGCTCGTGCTACGGCAATCAAATAGGTTGCATCGTACGGACAACCGCCACCATCAACAATGAGAAACTACAGAAGATAGAAAATATGAGGAGCTCCCTCCTAAAGAAGTTTCACCAGATATTCTTGTCC
>NW_021284322.1:0-2085 GCF_002162155.2 Triticum dicoccoides
AATAGAAAAAGGAGAAAGGAAAAATAAAATGTAAAGCATAATAATTGAAAAAACGAAAAAACGGAGGAAGGCATAGCAGTAGCGTGTGTTTGTAAGAGGCGTTATAGCTAACATAGCTGCAACGCGTGTCCTAGACCCCCGCTATAGAAACAGAAAAGAAAATAAAAAATGGAAGAAAATTACATAGCTATAACAGCAACGCGTTTTCTGAAAACCGCTGTAGCTATCTTAGCTATAGCGCGTTTTGTGAAACGCGCTACCGCTAAATTTGACTTAACCAAAAAACCGTTTCCCCCCGGCCACCACTTCTCCCCCAAATCCCTCGACCCACCCCGCCGCCGTCTCCCCGATTCGCCAACGCCCCACTTCACCGCCGTCTCCTGCCGACGTCGACGCCACCAGAGTCATGCGCCGTCGACGCCACCGGAGCCGCCCCCAATGCCACGGAGCCTCTCGGCTTCATCAACGCCACCGGAGCCACCGTCGACGCCACTGGATCCTCCCTCGCCACAACTGCCTCCCTCGCCGTCACCGGAGACGCCCCTGCCTCCCTCGCTAGAACTTCCTCCCTCGCCACCACTGCCTCCCTCGCCAGCACCGGAGCCATCCTCTGTAATCCCCCACCCCTCCTCTCTCTCTCATGCATAGGTTAGCTAGTTTAATTAGCTTAATTATCTAGGTTAGGGAAAAATTTTAGTTAGGGCTTTGACAGAGAAGTAGTTAGGTTAACTAGTTTAATTAGGTTAATTATCTAGGTTAGTGCAAAAATTAGTTAGGTCTTTGATAGAGAACTAGTCAGGTTAACTAGTTTAATTAGGTTAATTATCTAGGTTAATTAGTGCAAAAATTTATTTAGGGCTTTGACAGAGAACTAGCTACGTTAACTTGTTTAATTAGGTTAATTATGTAGGTAAACTAGATTAACTACTTAGGTTAAATAGGTAGGTTAATTAGGTTCGTTAGATTAACAAGCTAGGTTAAGTAGGTTGGCTAGGTTAGAGGAAAATGTTATTTTAGAGCATTAGGTCAGAAGGGTTAGAGAAATGGAGTTCCTTTGCAATTTAATTGGGTTATGTCCTAGGCAGAGAAGGGTTAGAGATAATAATGTGTGTTTGTGTGAGAGAGAGGAACAGCTAGATCGACATAATTTGGGTTTTGTCCTAGGAAGAGAAGTGTTTAGTGAAGGAAAAGAATTTAGGCAAATTTTATTTTAAAGATGATCCCTTCCTAGACTTTTATTGTTGATTATATCTTTTCATTAAAGTGGTCATGTTATATCTTTTCATTGAAGTGGTTCGATTGTGCCCAAGTGGCTTTGTTGTTTCCAGGGAATGATGCTGAGTGGCCTATGTTTTCCCGGAATGTTGATTCATTTCTGTTCTGGCAAATTTCAGGTTCTCGATTTGTCCACTTTTTAGCAATGGTCATGCTGAAATTTTCCGTGAATTTCGGCATGACTTGTGCTACAAACTAGGACATATCAAGTGCCCGGGATTTGCCGCACCAGGAAGGAGTCAACATTCCTGCAAAACAATAGGCCTTTTTTATGTCATTATTCATTTTATTAGGTCTAGAATTAATTGACTAGATTTAATCATAGGAAACATGGCTAGCAACGATGAAGGACAGGGTTCTGGTGATTGTGTCGACGCCTACCGGGCGGCATACGATTTTTTTAGCCTTACCGACGATCAACCAATGTTGTTGCTGGGCCCACCGGTGGCATCGGGGACTAAGACCGACACGCAGACCGGTGCTGAGACTGAGACCGGCGCTGAGACTCTGTCCGGCATCAGGACCGGCGCTGAGACTGAGACCGGTGCTGCCTCGGGGAGCGAAGCCGGTGTAGAACCGAAAGCAAAGAGGCAACGGCTTCCTAACAAACTCAGGACTACTAGGCTGGTGGTCACGGAGGTGGACGACGGCATTTTTGAGCCAAAGGCGCCCAAAGAAGCTCGCTCGTGCTACGGCAATCAAATAGGTTGCATCGTACGGACAACCGCCACCATCAACAATGAGAAACTACAGAAGATAGAAAATATGAGGAGCTCCCTCCTAAAGAAGTTTCACCAGATATTCTTGTCC
>NW_021284323.1:0-2045 GCF_002162155.2 Triticum dicoccoides
ATAAGCCGCTGAATTATGACTGGCCTGTGCTCGAACATCTAGAGTTGGAGTGTTGCATTCTCGATACAAGGAGGATCTCATCGAGCTCACTCAAGGTTCTACATATCATCGACTGCATCATTGGCAATGATCTCCTGATTGGTGCTAGGAAGCTTACCCATCTCTCTGTCATTGACCCAGAATGTCGTCGTGGTGCTATAGTTACCTGGGATCTGTCTTCTCTAGTGTCAGCTTCGCTTAGTCTAGGGTCTGAGTTTCATTATGATGATAACACAGAAGTAGATCATCATCTACTTGATGGCCTTTCACATGCCACAACATTGGAGTTGCATGCACCGTTACCTGAGGTACTGATGGGTTATTTTCCTTTTCATATTCGTAGGTGAATATATTTGCATGCCGAATTAGTCGCTTCTTAGTTTTAAAGTCAGACACAATCTACTTTTTGAAGTGATTATGTACTCTTTACTATATGTTGGCAAGCTAGCATGGAAATATTGTATCATTAACTATTCAGCTTGCTCTATTTTCAACTCCTTAACATGATCATATTGCTTGTGAAGCTCACATTCGAGAGGGGTTTGCAAGCATGCCCGATGTTTAGCAATCTGACGAGCTTGGTGCTGGGTGATTGGTGCATGGCTGCTGACTTCTACCCACTGTTCCGTATTGTCCATCGCCCGCCCATGCTGAAAGAGCTAACTGTTAAGCTCAAGATGGTAATACTTCTCCCAGATATGTATGTCTAGCTGGCACTGCTTTGCTACAGCATCAGAATGATCAAAGCTGATACTCCCGTGTGGTTTTGACACGCCGCAGGAGCACTGTGAAACACGCAAGGAGGTTGAATCTGCTTCATTACCATCAAGGCAAGCACCGGCAATCAGGGGCTATCCTCGTATCGAGAGAATCAAGATATGCTGCAGCAAAGATGATCCTAGGATCGGTACGTTGGTGCAGGCGCTGCTACCGATCTTCATCCCAGACGGGAAAATCAGTATCGAGGGTTACTAATCATGTTTGTGTTAAGGCCTTGTTTTCGGACCTGTCCCCCTCTTGCCACATTTGGTTAGTGCTAAGTTTGTCAAGAGCTGCGCTTTACCCTTTTCTAGACGCCGACATTAACTGGAGAGGGGGGAGCTGATATTCTTCTTCTGTTTGGCTAAATCTGTCCAGACATTACACATTCTTGTGTTTACACTTAAGTTAATCATGTTTCAGATCTGGGGTACGTGTGTTGAGGCATTCTGGCACAGAAATTTGACTAACATGAATCATGTGACACCCTTTAGATCATGGTACAAATTTTGAAATAGTGGTTTAAGTGGTTTAATTGCAATTCCTACTTTTAGGAATTACTTTGTAATTTTTTGGATCTTCATCCAAAACATTGTATTTGTAGTTACAAGTATTTCTAAAAAAGATAAAAATAAAAGGCGGTATCAAATAATTGATATAAATCGTTTTAAGGCATCCTGCCTTAGACACTTAGGTGATAAGGCGCCGGTGGTGCTCGCCTTAGGTCGCCTTACCTCCTTATATAACACTTGATTTGTCACTAGCCATGACTTGCTAAGAGCAACTCTAAAAGATTCCCTAAACAGAGAGCTTTAGAATGGCTTCTCCTTCAAAGGTTTTGAAGCCCTCCACTTTCTCAGATTCTCTAAAACTATAACCTTTTATATACTCCCTATGTCCCATAATATAAGAACGTTTTCCAAACTATGTTAGTTTGAAAAACGTTCTTATATTATGGAACGGAGGAAGTAGTTCTTATGTCGCATGGACCTCACTTGTCAGCGGGTTACACATTTAGGCCCTCTTTAATTCGCAGGATTCTCAAAAGGCAGGAATAGAATGAATACACGACTGGAGTGGTATGCTCATTTGAATTTGAATCCTACAGGACTAGTGTAGAGTGTTTGATGCCACAAAAAAAATCTAAAAAGAGGTAGGAGTGGCGGATATTGTTTTTGGCTCTAGGGAGTATATGCTCATGCGCGCCAAAAATATATTTTGCCAAGTTCAAATTTGTTTGAATATAT
>NW_021284324.1:0-2061 GCF_002162155.2 Triticum dicoccoides
CATATTTGTCAGGTGATTTCTAGTGCAAACTATTCAATAATCTATTTGTGTTATCCAGAACAAAAATACTTCACACACTTTTGTGTTTTGTCTAATTGCAGGTGTATGGGACATTTGTACAATCCACATATGAAGATAAGGAAGAAAGAGATGTTTATTTGCTGTCCAAAAAGTTCTCTCACGTCACTTTTGGCCCAAGAGAAGATAGAGTCCAAGTCTCTCACGTTCTGGATTCAGATTCGGACTGCACAGACATACCTGACTCAAAACGCACACAAGTTTTTCATACGGACTCCGAATTGGGTGATTTTTTTTTGTTGGAAACTAGATTTCGTGCACTTTCCAACCCAATTGGAATCACCTTCAAATTCGTCCGGAGCGTTGAGTTGTGGACGAAACAATCTGATGCTGCAGCAGAATCCGAGTCAAACTACAAGTCCAATGGTGTTACATCACCTCCACTTGGGCCCATTGGCCTTGTACGATCTAGATTTAGTTTTAGGCTGCCTTGGGACGTCCTCCCACCTCCTTGGCCGCCACCCCTTGCTCCTATATAAGTAGATCAATCTAGTAGCTTTTCCTTGGGATTTGTTTAGTTAAAAGTTAGCCATTGCAACTTCGTGTACTTCGTTTGTGTCCAACGACCAGACCAAGACCGCTTCCGGATCCCCACCATTATCAATACGTCATATATATTTGCAATATTCAGATTGCTTTATCATATTCTTGCTCGTTCTTCGATTGCTTGCAGGAATAGACCTTCGTGGTCAGGCTGACCGTGCTTCCAGCATCGTCAGTATCCTCAGGAGATTGGTTTAGCGATTGCTAAGGCGCAACGTCGTGCACGTTTGTAGTCGGATTGTCAAAGTCGTCTCCACCAAATCGATAGTTATCATCTCATCGAAAGTTCGGGACCCTCGCCTCTATCAATACTTATGTATTTCGAAATTACATGGGCCTGGCCCAATAATAAGGTGACGCAGCACCTAAAATAGCCTCGGGACGAAATTTATGAAGTGGCATCTTGTATATTTCGTCCAAGGCTTCATGCACCCATTATGGTGGCTTCAAAGTCCTGAAATCATCACTTGTAACTCCGTTCTTGTTCCCCTTGCGCATGCCATCATCTCCATGCTTGTTCTTGCTCCAATGTTCATCCTTCTCCAAGCTAGGCCCTTCATTTGTAAGCAAAACAAATGTATCCAATTTAGGCAGCATCATATTCTCATGAACATTAGAATCATTACCAAGAAATGAAAGTACCTGGTAATTTAGTTGGCGTGCACGAGCTCTAGTAATTGGTCCAGTATGTATAGCAGCAGGGGCTGTGGGTGTAACAATTGTATTGATGTCCTCATCATCCTCCCTTTCTGATAGATGCAAAGGTGTCCCGTCTTTCGATGAGATGATGGATATCGCTTTGGTGGAAGTCGACTTTGACGATTCGACTACGAACGTGCGAGGACGTCGCGCCTTAGCAATCGCTAAACCAACTCCGAGAGGTTATTGACCATGCTAGAGCACGATCAACCTGACCACGAGGGTCTGTTTCCTGCGAGCAAACGAAGAACAAGCAAGAAACTAAGATTGCAATCTGGATATTGCGAATATAAGATGAAAGCTTTATTGATCAAGGTGGGGTTCTGTGACGCCTTTGTGTGGTCGTTGAACACAAACGAAGTACGCGAAGTTGCAGCTATGGCGAACTTTTAATCTAAACAAAACCCAAAGTCTAAACGATGCCATAAGGGCTGTATATATGGAGGAAGAGGGGGGAATTTCGTGGCCCTTGGTGGAGGGGTCCGAAATCAACCCTATCTCTTGTTTCCCCACACATACGGACTCTAAAAATAGCCTATACTTATGTATTTCGAAATTACATGGGCCTGGCCCAATAATAAGGTGACGCAGCACCTAAAATAGCCTCGGGACGAAATTTATGAAGTGGCATCTTGTATATTTCGTCCAAGGCTTCATGCACCCATTATGGTGGCTTCAAAGTCCTGAAATCATCACTTGTAACTCCGTTCTTGTTCCCCTTGCGCATGCCATCATCTCCAT
>NW_021284325.1:0-1205 GCF_002162155.2 Triticum dicoccoides
CAGTGATGAAACACTCACATCAACAACACCCTAACCACCACCAAAGACAACATCCGGACTACATAAGAGGTTCTCCAAAAGCGGCACCTCCAAAAAGGAAACAATGCGCAAGCGTTGTCGTCGCCCGATCAAGGATTTTGTGTTTTCACCTTAGAGAGAGGTCCGAGATCCCAAAAACAATGTCTTTTTTTGAACATCAGTACAGACACAAGCGCTCATATACACGCGCATACACTCATCCCTATGAACGCACACACGCACACCCTACCCCTATGAGCACCTCCGAAAGACTGAGCCGGCATATCATCTTAAAATTTACGAAGTCACCGTAGGCACCTCGTCGTCGACGGGAACGTCTCCTCCCACTGAATGCGCATCGCCGGAAATCCTGAAATAAATTCAGGAATAAATGCGAGCACTAGGATTTGAACCCTGGTGGGCTGGGGATACCACAGTCCCTCTAACCATCCAACCACATGTTGGTTCGCCAAAAACAATGTCTTGATGTCTACCGCAGTGGGTAATTATTCACACCATCATAGTTGTTTGCTGTAAGCGTCCAGATTCGCTTTGCATGGCTGTCTAATGTGACTAGATTCATTTGACACGAGTGCATGCATGCATGCATATACACTTTGCTGTATAATGTTACCACGCACGTGGGGCCCTCCCTTCCTTCTCGCATAAGAATCCTCCATTCTCCCCTTTCTCTCTCCACGCGCCTGCAAGCCGCCACCGGCATGAATGGTGGCGGCGGGTTCGACAACCTCGTTGGTTGTGCCATGAAGCCTCTCGAGGTCATGTTATCCACGTCTCCTCTCGCCAAACGGGTTGGCACGACTTTTACTGGCGGTGCAGTGTCGGTCGCCTCGGGCGGCGGGAGTGTCGAGGAAGAAATTAGTATTTTGTTCTTGAGGCACTCTCTTGAGCCGGGGTTATCTTTTGTCCAACTATTGTTGGTGTTTGCACTCTAGTTCGCCTCCATTTTTTGATTTTGTGCTGGCATGAGAAAACCCCTCTGGCGAGCTATTGGTCCACCTCCTGTGCCGCAACCCATGTGATCCGACTGGCAACCACGCAACTCACGACAGAGGTATACTCATCCGCTTTGGGGCACGCCGCGGTGGCCTGGCGTGCTAGTTGTCGCTGGAGCCTGGAGCCAAGAGGGAGGGGTTGCGGGCGTCGGTGAGAATTGCGGCAGGGGG
>NW_021284326.1:0-1317 GCF_002162155.2 Triticum dicoccoides
GTGGCGCGCGCCGACGCTGCCTCGGCCACCTCCTGCTTCCCCCTGGCCACCTCCTGCTTCCTCTCGTCGCCCTGGACTCCGTCCGCAACGCCACGCAGCCCCTGGCCCTTCTCACTCCCTCTGGACCGCTCCCCCTCCCCTGGCTCTCTCTTTCCCTCTCTTCCTGTGATCCCCGAGCGCACCGCAGCACGCCGCCAAGCACCACCGCGGCCACCGCCTTCCCCACGCCTCTCCGACGCGCCCCCGAGCTCCGCCGTGACGTTCCCGTCCCTACCACGGAGCCACAAGACGCCGGACGCCCTGGAGCGCCGTCACCGACACCATCTTCTTCCTCTGCACCGACGGCCGTCGTCGCTTGATTCGCCGGCCACAGAGCGTCCCCGACCTCGCCCCCGCGCTCGTTGGACTCGCGGTGAGCCACTGAACCGTTCCCCTCTTCTTCCCATGCCGTTGGGCCGCTCTAGCCATTGCTTCCGCCGGAGCCGAGACGCTCCGCCGCACGGACTCGTCGCCGGCGAAATCCCGATGACCATTTGGTCACGGGCGTGCACCGTTGCGCTAGCCGTGACCCGTAGAGCCCCTCCAGCGCCTCAGCTCCCTCGTTTGTGAGCTGCAGCGCCAGTCCCGCGAACCCCCGAGCTCCGGCCGCCGCCTCGGGCTTCATTCCGGCGAACCCCGGCCACCCCCGCACCTCCCGTTGGTCCCCCTAGATGCGCACGGGCACGGGCTACCTCCTGGTGCCCTTGGCGCGTCGATCCGTCGCCTCTGGCGTAACTCCGGCGAGCCACCACCGCTCTGGGTCGTCGCCGTCGTCCAACCACCGGCAAATCCGACGTGGCGGGTCATTAGGGCCTAACCACCCCGCTAACCCAGGCCTAGGGCCACTGACAGGTGGGCCCTACCCTTTAATTAACCCGGCTAACCATTTAGTTAAGTCAATTAAACTCTGTTAAATCACTGTGCAGCTGACATGTGGGTCCCATAGGTCAGATTTGACCTGGACAACGCCGTTGACTTGCTGACGTCACTGTGAAGTCATGCTGACGCAGTAAATTCATTTCTTGATTTATTATTATTCAGAAATTTCAGAAAATGCCTAAAACTTCAAAAAATCATAGAAAATTAACCGTAACTCCAAATTAAATAAATTATATATGAAAATTATCAGAAAAATCCAAGGAATCCATCTGTACCATTTTCATGCATGTTAGAACAACTTATCACTACTGTTTAGGACAAATGAAGTGAATGACATTTAAATAACCCCATATGGAGTTTGAATTTGAATCTTGGATTCAAACCAACTTCATTTAATCT
>NW_021284327.1:0-586 GCF_002162155.2 Triticum dicoccoides
TTTCGTGGACTATTACTCACCGTTTAGGGATCCCAAAGCGATTTCCATAGTTTAGGAACCCCAAGGTGCGCTTACATGTCGGTCATCAACAGTCGCAATTTTGGCTGATTCTGGCCCGTTTTGTGGACTATTACTCACTTTTTTGGGGTCCCAGAGTGATTTCCGCGATTAACGAACCCCGGGGTGCGTTTACGTGTCAGACATCAACACTCGTGGTTTTTGACGATTCTGGCCCGTTTCATGGACTATTACTCACCGTTTTGCGGTCACGAGGCGATTTCCATAGTTGTTGAACCCTAAGGTGCACTTACCTGTCGGTCATCAACACTCATTGTTTTGGCCAATTCTGGCCCGTTTCGTGGACTAATACTGACTGTTTTATGGTCCCGCAGTGATTTCCATGGTTAACAAACCCCGTGGTGCGTTTACGTGTCGGTCATCAACACTCGTGGTTTTTGTCGATTCTCGCCTATTTCATGGACTATTACTCACCGTTTTGCGGTCACGAAGCGATTTCCACAGTTGTTGAACCCTAAGGTGCACTTACGTGTCGGTCATCAACACTCATTGTTTTGGCCAATTTAGG
>NW_021284328.1:0-953 GCF_002162155.2 Triticum dicoccoides
ACCGCCTGACAAAGGGAATTGTATACGGGATCGATTGAGTCCTTGACATCGTGGTTCATCCGATGAGATCATCGTGGAACATGTGGGAGCCAACATGGGTATCCAGATCCCGCTGTTGGTTATTGACCGGAGAACGTCTCGGTCATGTCTGCATGTCTCCCGAACCCGTAGGGTCTACACACTTAAGGTTCGATGACGCTAGGGTTATAAAGGAAGCTTGTATGTGGTTACCGAATGTTGTTCGGAGTCCCGGATGAGATCCCGGACGTCACGAGGAGTTCCGGAATGGTCCGGAGGTAAAGATTTATATATAGGAAGTCCTGTTTCGGCCATCGGGACAAGTTTCGGGGTCATCGGTATTGTACCGGGACCACCGGAAGGGTCCCGGCGGCCCACCGGGTGGGGCCACCTGCCCCGGGGGGCCACATGGGCTGTAGGGGGTGCGCCTTGGCCTACATGGGCCAAGGGCACCAGCCCCAAGAGGCCCATGCGCAAGGAAAGTTGGAGAGGGAAGAGTCCTAAAGGGGGAAGGCACCTCCGAGGTGCCTTGGGGAGGATGGACTCCTCCCCATCCTTAGCCGCACCCCTTCCTTGGAGGAGGGGGCAAGGCTGCGCCCTCCCCCTCTCCCTTGGCCCTATATATAGTGGGGAAAAGGAGGAGCAATCATACCTAAGGCCTTTGGTTGCCTCCCTCTCCCTCCCGTGACACATCTCCTCTCCCGTAGGTGCTCGGTGAAGCCCTGCGGGATTGCCACGCTCCTCCACCACCACCACGCCGTTGTGCTGCTGTTGGATGGAGTCTTCCTCAACCTCTCCCTCTCTCCTTGCTGGATCAAGGCGTGGGAGACGTCACCGGGCTGTACGTGTGTTGAACGCGGAGGTGCCGTCCGTTCGGCACTTGATCATCGGTGATCTGAATCACGACGAGTACGACTCCATCAACCCCGTTCACT
>NW_021284329.1:0-1221 GCF_002162155.2 Triticum dicoccoides
CCTTCATTTGTAAGCAAAACAAATGTATCCAATTTAGGCAGCATCATATTCTCATGAACATTAGAATCATTACCAAGAAACGAAAGTACCTGGTAATTTAGTTGGCGTGCACGAGCTCTAGTAATTGGTCCAGTATGTATAGCAGCAGGGGCTGTGGGTGTAACAATTGTATTGATGTCCTCATCATCCTCCCCTTCTTGAAATAAAGTCGTCCTCGACGGAAGTTCATCTTCCTCACCCAAATAAGGCTTCAAATCTGCAATGTTAAAAGTGGGACTAACCCCAAAATCTGCAGGCAGCTCAAGTTTATATGCATTATCATTTATTTTCTCTAACACCTTAAAGGGACCATCAGCACGTGGCATTAACTTTGATTTGCGCAAATCAGGAAATCTATCCTTACGCAAATGTAACCAAACAAGATCTCCAGGTGCAAACACAACATGTTTTCTACCCTTATCTACAGCAAGTTTATATTTAGCATTCATACGCTCAATGTTTTCCTTAGTTAACTCATGCATTTTTAAAATCAATTCAGCGCGTTGTTTAGCATCAAAATTAACCTTCTCCGAAGATGGAAGAGGCAACAAATCAATAGGTGCACGAGGTAGGAAACCATACACAACTTCAAAAGGGCACATCTTAGTAGTAGAATGCAATGAACGATTATAAGCAAATTCAATATGAGGCAAGCATTCCTCCCACATTTTCTTATTATTCTTCAAAACAACCCTAAGCATAGTAGACAACGTTCTATTGACTACTTCAGTTTGTCCATCAGTTTGGGGGTGACAAGTAGTACTAAAAAGCAGTTTAGTCCCCAACTTAGCCCATAAACACCTCCAAAAGTGGCTAAGAAATTTAGTATCACGATCTGAAACAATAGTATTTGGCACACCATGCAAGCGAATAATTTCACGAAAGAACAAATCAGCAACATTAACAGCATCATCGCTTTTATGACATGGTATAAAGTGTGCCATTTTCGAGAATCTATCCACGACAACAAATATGCTATCCCTCCCCTTCTTTGTTCGAGGTAAACCTAAAACAAAGTCCATAGATATATCCTCCCAAGGAACACTAGGTACAGGCAAAGGCATATATAAACCATGAGGATTGAGTCGTGACTTAGCTTTTTGACATGTAGTGCATCGAGCAATAAAACGCTCAACATCCCGTCTCATCTTTGGCCAAAAGAAATGTGTAGCAAGTACGTCC
>NW_021284330.1:0-1783 GCF_002162155.2 Triticum dicoccoides
AGTATGTCATCTACATATAATATGAGAAATGCTACAGAGCTCCCACTCACTTTCTTGTAAACGCAGGCTTCTCCATAAGTCTGTGTAAACCCAAACGCTTTGATCATCTCATCAAAGCGAATGTTCCAACTCCGAGATGCTTGCACCAGCCCATAAATCGAGCGTTGGAGCTTGCACACTTTGTCAGCATTCTTAGGATCGACAAAACCTTCCGGCTGCATCATATACAATTCTTCCTTAAGGAAGCCATTAAGGAATGCCGTTTTGACGTCCATTTGCCATATTTCGTAATCATAGAATGCGGCAATTGCTAACATGATTCGGACGGACTTCAGCTTCGCTACCGGTGAGAAAGTCTCATCGTAGTCAACCCCTTGAACTTGTCGATAACCCTTAGCGACAAGCCGAGCTTTATAGATGGTCACATTACCATCCGCGTCTGTCTTCTTCTTAAAGATCCATTTATTTTCTATGGCTCGCCGTTCAACGGGCAAGTCAGTCAAAGTCCATACTTCGTTCTCATACATGGATCCTATCTCGGATTTCATGGCTTCTAGCCATTTGTCGGAATCTGGTCCCGCCATCGCTTCTTCATAGTTCGAAGGTTCACCGTTGTCCAACAACATGATTTCCAAGACAGGGTTGCCATACCACTCTGGTGCGGAACGTGTCCTTGTGGACCTTCGAAGTTCAGTAGGAGCTTGATCAGAAGTATCTTGATCATTATCATTAACTTCCTCTCTAGTCGGTGCTGGCACCTCAGGAACATTTTCTTGAGTTGCGCCATTTTCCGGTTCAAGAGGCAATACTTCATCAAGCTCTACTTTCCTCCCACTTACTTCTTTCGAGAGAAACTCTTTCTCCAGAAAGGACCCATTCTTGGCAACAAAGATCTTGCCTTCGGATCTGAGGTAGAAGGTGTACTCAATAGTTTCTTTTGGGTACCCTATGAAGACGCATTTTTCCGATTTGGGTTCGAGCTTTTCAGGTTGGAGTTTCTTGACATAAGCATCGCATCCCCAAACTTTTAGAAACGACAGCTTAGGTTTCTTCCCAAACCATAATTCATACGGTGTCGTCTTAACGGATTTCGACGGAGCCCTATTTAAAGTGAATGCGGCAGTCTCTAAAGCATAGCCCCAAAAAGAAAGCGGTAAATCGGTAAGAGACATCATAGATCGCACCATATCTAACAGAGTGCGATTACGACGTTCGGACACACCATTACGCTGAGGTGTTCCAGGCGGCGTGAGTTGTGAAACTATTCCACATTTTCTTAAGTGTGCCCCAAACTCGTGACTCAAGTATTCTCCTCCACGATCTGATCGTAGAAACTTGATTTTCCTGTCACGTTGATTTTCAACTTCACTCTGAAATTCCTTGAACTTTTCAAAGGTTTCAGACTTGTGTTTCATTAAGTAGATATACCCATACCTACTTAAATCATCAGTGAGGGTGAGAACATAACGATAGCCACCGCGAGCCTCAACACTCATCGGTCCGCACACATCAGTATGTATGATTTCCAATAAGTCGGTTGCTCGCTCCATTGTTCCTGAGAACGGAGTCTTGGTCATTTTACCCATAAGGCATGGTTCGCACGTGTCAAATGATTCATAATCAAGAGACTCTAAAAGTCCATCAGCATGGAGCTTCTTCATGCGTTTGACACCTATGTGACCAAGGCGGCAGTGCCACAAGTATGTGGGACTATCATTATCAACTTTACTTCTTTTGGTACTCACATTATGAACATGTGTAGCATCACGTTCGAGATTCATAA
>NW_021284331.1:0-1076 GCF_002162155.2 Triticum dicoccoides
GCACATCACATAAGCCTTGCAAGCACTGCAACTAATATGTTAGTTGTGAGATGATGTATTACGGAACGAGTAAAGAGACTTGCCAGTAACGAGATTGAACTAGGTATTGGATACCGACGATCGAATCTCGGGCAAGTAACATACCGATGACAAAGGGAACAACGTATGTTGTTATGCGGTCTGACCGATAAAGATCTTCGTAGAATATGTAGGAGCCAATATGGGCATCCAGGTCCCGCTATTGGTTATTGACCGGAGACGTGTCTCGGTCATGTCTACATTGTTCTCGAACCCGTAGGGTCCGCACGCTTAAGGTTACGATGACCGTTATATTATGAGTTTATGCATTTTGATGTACCGAAGGTTGTTCGGAGTCCCGGATGTGATCACGGACATGATGAGGAGTCTCGAAATGGTCGAGACGTAAAGATTGATATATTGGAAGCCTATATTTGGATATCGGAAGTGTTCCGGGTGAAATCGGGATTTTACCGGAATACCGGGAGGGTTACCGGAACCCCCCGGGAGCTATTTGGGCCATAGTGGGCCTTAGTGGAAAAGAGAAGGGGCTGCCCTAGTTGGGCTGCGCGCCCCCCCTTCCCCTAGTCCTATTAGGACTAGGAGAGGTGGCCGGCCCCCTCCTCCTCTTTTCCCCTCCGAGGAATCCTAGATGGACTAGGATTGGAGGGGGAATCCTACTCCCAGAGGGAGTAGGACTCTCCCGCGCCTCCCCCCTTGGCCGGCCAGCCTCCCCTCCTCTCCTCCTTTATATACGGAGGCAGGGGCACCTCTAAACACACAAGTTGACACAAGTTGATCCACGTGATCGATTCCTTAGCCGTGTGCGGTGCCCCCTGCCACCATATTCCTCGATAATACTGTAGCGGAGTTTAGGCGAAGCCCTGCTGCTGTAGTTCATCAAGATCGTCACCACGCCGTCGTGCTGACGAAACTCTTCCCCGACACTTTGCTGGATCGGAGTCCGGGGATCGTCATCAAGCTGAACGTGTGCTCGAACTCGGAGGTGCCGTAGTTTCGGTGCTTGATCGGTTGGATCGTGAAGACGTACGACTACT
>NW_021284332.1:0-1048 GCF_002162155.2 Triticum dicoccoides
ATGTGAACAGGGTTCCCGAGATACCAAACGGGCATCCGGTACACCGTGCCACGTACCTACCGCATCACAGCCCACCCCTACGGTCAGCGCTGTCCACGGCCTCCAGTAAGCTACAAACACCAGAAACTACTTGCAACTCCTGGACAGAGGACTAGGGTGAATAAGAAGTCAAGCGGGGTCATATTTCAGGGCCCAATGCATGGTAGTAGCTGAATCATGGATCACAAACACAGAACTCAGTTCCTAAGGACGGCTTCAATGAGACAACCCACCATGTACTCCTACATGGCCTCTCACCGACACCTTTTACCAAATCGTGTTCACACACTTAGCTCACACATAGTAGGACATGTTCACACACCTCTGATTCATCCTCGATGAATCAGACCTGACTCAACTCTAAGCAGTAGCAGGCATGAAAAACAAGCATGAATGAGTAGGCACATCAGGGCTCAAACAACTCCTACTCATGCTAGTGGGTTTCATCTATTTACTGTGGCAATGACAGGTCATGCAAAGGATAAAGGGGGTTCAGCTACCGCAGCAAGTAACAGATGAATCGGTGTTGTCCTAATGCAGTAAAAAAGAGCAGGAGCGAGAGAGTAGGATTGTATCGGAATGAACAAGGGGGTTTTGCTTGCCTGGCACTTCTGAAGATAACATTGAGTCTTCATCAGTGTCAACGATCACATCATCGGTATCACGTCTATCGAGAGGGAACAAATACCGGCAACACAGAAGGGAACACAATCAATGCAATGCACAATATGATGCATGATCATGACATGGCAAAATGAATGTGTTATGAGCTAATGCAACTAGCAATAGATTAAATGAAGTTGGTTTGAATACAAGATTCAAATTCAAACTCCATATGTGATTATTTAAATGCCCTTTAATTGATTTGTGCTAAACAGCAGCTATAAGTTGTTCTAACATGCATGAAAATGGTACAGATGGATTCCTTGAATTTTTCTGATAATTTTTCATATATAAATTATTTCATTTGGAGTTACGGTTAATTTTCTATGATTTATTGAAGTTTTAG
>NW_021284333.1:0-1263 GCF_002162155.2 Triticum dicoccoides
ACGGTAGTGATAGTCGTGGAAGCATAAGATTGGCGAGACGACAACGATGCTACGATGGAGATCAAGGTGTCGCGCCGGTGACGATGGTGATCATGACGGTGCTTCGGAGATGGAGATCACAAGCACAAGATGATGATGGCCATATCATATCACTTATATTGATTGCATGTGATGTTTATCTTTTTATGCATCTTATCTTGCTTTGATTGACGGTAGCATTATAAGATGATCTCTCACTAAATTATCAAGAAGTGTTCTCCCTGAGTATGCACCGTTGCCAAAGTTCGTCGTGCCCAGACACCACGTGATGATCGGGTGTGATAAGCTCTACGTCCATCTACAACGGGTGCAAGCCAGTTTTTGCACACGCAGAATACTCAGGTTAAACTTGACGAGCCTAGCATATGCAGATATGGCCTCGGAACACGGAGACCGAAAGGTCGAGCGTGAATCATATAGAAGATATGATCAACATAAACGATGTTCACCATTGAAAACTACTCCATCTCACGTGATGATCGGTCATGGTTTAGTTGATTTGGATCACGTAATCACTTAGAGGATTAGAGGGATGTCTATCTAAGTGGGAGTTCTTAAGTAATATGATTAATTGAACTTTAATTTATCATGAACTTAGTCCTGATAGTATTTTGCAAATTATGTTGTAGATCAATAGCTCGCATTGTTGCTTCCCTGTGTTTATTTTGATATGTTCCTAGAGAAAAATTGTGTTGAAAAATGTTAGTAGAAATGATGCGGATTGGATCCGTGATCTGAGGTTTATCCTCATTGCTGCACAGAAAAATTACGTCCTGGAAGCACCGCTGGGTGCCAGGCCTGCTGCTGGAGCAACACCAGATGTTATGAACGTCTGGCAGAGCAAAGCTGATGACTACTCGATAGTTCAGTGTGCCATGCTTTACGGCTTAGAATCGGGACTTCAACGACGTTTTGAACGTCATGGAGCATATGAGATGTTCCAGGAGTTGAAGTTAATATTTCAAGCAAATGCCCGAATTGAGAGATATGAAGTCTCCAATAAGTTCTATAGCTGCAAGATGGAGGAGAACAGTTCTGTCAGTGAGCATATACTCAAAATGTCTGGGTATAATAATCACTTGATTCAATTGGGAGTTAATCTTCCGGATGATTGCGTCATTGACAGAATTCTCCAATCACTGCCACCAAGCTACAAGAGCTTCGTGATGAACTATAATATGCAAGGGATGAACAAGACTATTCCCGAGCTCTTCGCAATGCTGA
>NW_021284334.1:0-8045 GCF_002162155.2 Triticum dicoccoides
ACAAAAGCATAGCAAACAGATTTGCTGAAATCTAGCTCATCAATATCAGATTTGGTGGCAAATAAACATGCACTTTTCAATTTAATTTCAGAAGCAACACTAGATGGTTTATTATTAGGCTTCATTTGTTGCTCAAATTCTTTTGCCACAATCTGATTTTCACTCTTATTCTTCTCCTGTTGTGCTTTATTAGCTCTATTAATATCATCTTTCAAAATGGAATCAGGAGTCATAGGAAGCAAAGTAATATTTTTATCCTTATGAGCAAGAGTATAGTGATTGTTTCTACCATGGTGTACAGAATTTTTATCAAATTGCCATGGTCTACCAAGTAATAAGGAACATGCTTGCATAGGTACCACATCACAATCAACATAATCAGCATATGTAGAGATACTAAAATGCACACGAACAGTACGTGTTACCTTAACCTTGCTGCTGCCGTTTGTGCTTTCACTAGTTTTGCATGTGTATGGTGGTCTGAACATTGTAGATTATATCCTATTCCAACTACTTGGGCTGCTTTGAAAACTGCTATGCGTACGCGTTGGGTTCCACCATATTATCAACGTGAATTGCTTCAAAAATTGCAGCGTTTAAGACAAGGGAAAAATTCTGTAGAAGAATATTATCAGGAATTACAAACTGGCATGATTAGATGTGGTATTGTTGAGGAGAATGAAGCTATGCTTGCACGTTTTCTGGGTGGATTAAATAGAGAGATGAGATGATGGATAGAGGAGGAGGTGTCCCGTCTTTCGATGAGATGATGGTTATATGGTGGTAGATGGCAGCGGTGGTGGTATATGACAGCTGTGGTGGTATATGGATACGGATTCGAAGCGGTGGCGGATAAGCGGTGGTGGTAGATGGCAGGGGTGATGATGATGGTGCGGCGGAATTTCCCCACACATACGGACTCTAAAAATAGCCTATACTTATGTATTTCGAAATTACATGGGCCTGGCCCAATAATAAGGTGACGCAGCACCTAAAATAGCCTCGGGACGAAATTTATGAAGTGGCATCTTGTATATTTCGTCCAAGGCTTCATGCACCCATTATGATGGCTTCAAAGTCCTGAAATCATCACTTGTAATTCCGTTCTTGTTTCCCTTGCGCATGCCATCATCTCCATGCTTGTTCTTGCTCCAATGTTCATCCTTCTCCAAGCTAGGCCCTTCATTTGTAAGCAAAACAAATGTATCCAATTTAGGCAGCATCATATTCTCATGAACATTAGAATCATTACCAAGAAACGAAAGTACCTGGTAATTTAGTTGGCGTGCACGAGCTCTAGTAATTGGTCCAGTATGTATAGCAGCAGGGGCTGTGGGTGTAACAATTATATTGATGTCCTCATCACACAGAGTTTTCGTCTGAGGTAGTAGCCATGTCTCTTGAGTAGAAAGAGGGATTTCGGAGAGGAGCGAGTTCACCTTATCTTCGATAGCCTTAGAGCGGGCTCAAGTCATGGGTCCACGTGGTGTTGAAGGAGATGTAGATGCGTCCATGGGGATGAGCGAGGGATGCTCCGCATCATGTATCATGTAGACAACAAGAAGGAAACAACAATGAAAGAGTGACCCATCCTGATAGAGGCGGGGTGTCCCGATCTTTCGATGAGATGATAACTATCGATTTGTTGGAGACGACTTTGACGATCCGACTACAAACGTGCACGACGTTGCGCCATAGCAATTGCTAAACCAATCTCCTGAGGTTACTGATGATGCCGGAAGCACGGTCAGCCTGACCACGAAGGTATATTCCTGCAAGCAATCGAAGAACGAGCAAGAATATGATAAAGCAATCTGAATATTGCAAATATGTATGAGGTATTGATAATGGTGGGGATCCGGAAGCGGTCTTGGTCTGGTCGTTGGACACAAACGAAGTACACGAAGTTGCAATGGCTAACTTTTAACTAAACAAATCCCAAGGAAAAGCTACTAGATAGATCTACTTATATAGGAGCAAGGGGTGGCGGCCAAGGAGGTGGGAGGACGTCCCAAGGCAGCCTAAAACTAAATCTAGGTCGTACAAGGCCAATGGGCCCAAGTGGAGGTGATGTAACACCTTTGGACTTGTAGTTTGACTCGGATTCTGCTGCAGCATCACATTGTTTTGTCCACAACTCAACGCTCCGGACGAATTTGAAGGTGATTCCAATTGGGTTGGAAAGTGCACGAAATCTAGTTTCCAACAAAAAAAGAATCACCCAATTCGGAGTCCGTATGAAAAACTTGTGTGCGTTTTGAGTCAGGTATGTCTGTGCAGTCCGAATCTGAATCCAGAACGTGAGAGACTTGGACTCTATCTTCTCTTGGGCCAAAAGTGACGTGAGAGAACTTTTTGGACAGCAAATAAACATCTATTTCTTCCTTATCTTCATATGTGGATTGTACAAATGTCCCATACACTTGCAATTAGACAAAACACAAAAGTGTGTGAAGTATTTTTGTTCTGGATAACATAAATAGATTATTGAATAGTTTGCACAAGAAATCACCTGACAAATATGCATATATGCAATATTTTTGGTCATATCCAAGGTAGTCATGTCCTCATCATCCTCCCCTTCTTGAAAATAAAGCCGTCCTCGGCGTTGCTTAATCTGAAATGTGGCTAACAAAAGAGACAAGGTGTACATGTTGTATATGTATATGTCATCCATTTTTACTTCCCTTGATTTTTGCATATATGACACATGAATATATGAGTAACTTGCATAGTTCATAAAATCTAAAGCCAAAAAATTAGCACAAGAAGTAGAAGGCATGAAAATATTGCAATTCAGTTTGCACATATAAGTGAAGCTCTTATTCATTTCAAAAGATTGACAATGTTCATCATTAAACCATCCCAACATTGGTGAATAAACCTTACTTGCATCAAATTTACATGCTACAACATGCTTAAATAAGCAAACATGCAATAAGTCATTCAACACAGAATCATCACCAAGATTAGAGGTCATATCAAAATGATTAAACATTGGTTCTTTTGCATCAATAGTTAATTCAATGGGTGCACTCAAAATTGTTGGTATTTCAGTTGTTTGATCACATGGCAAAGTCAAATTATCAACGTAGTCCTCTAAAATAGGTGGTGTGATCAAAGTAGTTGGTAGCTCATCAGATGGTGCATTCAAATTGACAAGGCATTCATCATTCTCATGTAGAGATGGAAGATCAGTACCTTTGTCATTACCTCTTATGATCAACTCAGATGATGTAGCCACTCTCAGGGGCGATGTGTCACATGGTGGAGGTGATGTAACACCTTTGGACTTGTAGTTTGACTCGGATTCTGCTGCAGCATCAGATTGTTTCGTCCACAACTCAACGCTCCGGACGAATTTGAAGGTGATTCCAATTATTTTGTTACAGTTTCACTACCTTGTTTTAAGTGTTGCAACTTCTTAATCATGTCACGAGTATAATAAGCAGGGACGAAAGTATGTCGCATGGCAAGTTTCAAATCATCCCAAGTAGTAGGTATATAATCAGGGTGTAACCGACAATATTCACTCCACCAAACCAAAGCATAACCAGTGAAAGAACCAACCGCAACCTTAACCTTTTTATGTTCATTGAAATTATGGGAAGCAAATATATTTTTTATGTCGAACTCCCATTCAATATATAAAGCAGGTTTAAAACGGCCATTAAATGGTGGTATAGATACATTAACCTAATCATGTGCATTTGGATGTTTGTGCACCTCTCGTGACGGTTGTGGTATTTGCAAAGGTGGTGGCACGTCTCCCGCGATCGACAAAGCCCATGAATTGACTTTGGATCCTGTCATGATTAGTAGAACAAGAAACAAAACCCAAAAATATTGTTCCTATAACTACTAGGATGTGGTGGTAAAACGCCCACAGTAAAGCAAATATCAATGTTTTACAAATTCTTACCATGCAGCAGGCGGTGATCGGCAACCAGCGGTGTCAAGTAACTCCGAATATTGAGTAAAGCGATTGCCAGGGGAGCGTACGTATACACGGTGTAGAAATATGTGGAGCTGGGTTGGCTATATATGGTAGCAAAAGATTAGCAATAATCAATTCAAAGATGCAATGTTGAATAAACGCTCAACGACGGTACTGTGCTGGTCCTAGGCTAGACCGGACTAGAGACGCGAGCCTAGAACACTAATGAGGTCACGGCGTAGCACAACTAGCATCAATGAAGGATACTAAGTAGCTCTTGACAGCAAGATATAAGTGAAGATCACAACGGCAGTGAAGATAATGATGAAAAACAACTGCCAAGCAGGATATACAACAACTCCCGCTCCAACTTTCCTCTTGAAAAGTTTGAGACAATTTTCTGATAAATTCTTTCAAAGAATGCTACTAACTCAAGCTTTCCAATGCAAAAAGAATCACTCAATTCCGAATTGATATGAGGAGTCAAAGAATTCTAAAACTGGCCTGAAAAATTGGAACAAGTTGTGTTCACGAACTTCGGAGGGCAAAAAGACCTATTTAGAAGCCGATTTTGAGGTGTCAAATATTGAACTAGCTTCTGCAACTATTTAGATGCGGCTCGTCGCTATCTTCAATTTGAGTACTCACAGAGCCAAAACTGACTTCGTATGAGGAAGATACACCTGTTTTACTGAACAGTGCGCAAAACAGATTCCAATCCGAATTCAGGTACGAGATTGATTCTAGATAGATCCAATTTTTTTTCTTCTCTCTTTTTTTTCTCACGCCTTTTTTCTCTTTTCCATTCTTTTTTTTTCTCTGACTTTTTTTTTACTTTTTTTTCTCTCGTTTTTTTTTCTCTATCTTTTGTTTTCTCTCTCCCTCTTTCCAAAACAAACTAGATAAGATGTAGATTGGATCAAGCGAAGATGGGAACGATCTCAATTATGATTATGACAATGAACGGTGGGTAGCACATGGAGGAAATTGATGGATGGGTGGTGGACAGCGGAAGGGATAACGATGCAGCGGCGACGTGACTAATGTGAACAGAACTCGAAACTCTAAACGACCTAGACACTAAGACCAGCAACTCGACACGACGATGCAACCGATAATTCAACTATGCAAGCAATGAAAAGAAAATTACAAAGGCTCAGACTGGCTTGGACAAAGGATGAATAGATCTAACTCTTTTTTGTGGATTTTTCTTGGACAATAGGTAAAAAAATAAATCTAATCTAGGAAAACTGGAAATTCTCACCGAGCAACCTGAAAACTGATACCACTTGATAGAGGCAGGGTGTCCCGATCTTTCGATGAGATGATAACTATCGATTTGGTGGAGACGACTTTGACGATCCGACTACAAACGTGCACGACGTTGCGCCTTAGCAATCGCTAAACCAATCTTCTGAGGTTACTGACGATGCCGGAAGCACGGTCAGCCTGACCACGAAGGTCTATTCCTGCAAGCAATCGAAGAACGAGCAAGAATATGATAAAGCAATCTGAATATTGCAAATATATATGAGGTATTGATAATGGTGGGGATCCGGAAGCGGTCTTGGTCTGGTCGTTGGACACAAACGAAGTACACGAAGTTGCAATGGCTAACTTTTAACTAAACAAATCCCAAGGAAAAGCTACTAGATGGATCTACTTATATAGGAGCAAGGGGTGGCGGCCAAGGAGGTGGGAGGACGTCCCAAGGCAGCCTAAAACTAAATCTAGGTCGTACAAGGCCAATGGGCCCAAGTGGAGGTGATGTAACACCTTTGGACTTGTAGTTTGATTCGGATTCTGCTGCAGCATCAGATTGTTTCGTCCACAACTCAACACTCCGGACGAATTTGAAGGTGATTCCAATTGGGTTGGAAAGTGCACGAAATCTAGTTTCCAACAAAAAAAGAATCACCCAATTCGGAGTCCGTATGAAAAACTTGTGTGGATTTTGAATCAGGTATGTCTGTGCAGTCCGAATCTGAATCCAGAACGTGAGAGACTTGGACTCGATCTTCTCTTGGGCCAAAAGTAACGTGAGAGAACTTTTTGGACAGCAAATAAACATCTCTTTCTTCCTTATCTTCGTATGTGGATTGTACAAATGTCCCATACACCTGCAATTAGACAAAACACAAAAGTGTGTGAAGTATTTTTGTTTTGGATAACATAAATAGATTATTGAATAGTTTGCACTAGAAATCACCTGACAAATATGCATATATGCAATATTTTTGGTCATATCCAAGGTAGTCATGTCCTCATCACATCCAATATGCGTATTTGAGGATGGCTCAAAGAGAAGGAGGTCACCTTTAGGAGTTTCTCAAGGATGATGGAGTCGCGCATCTTGTATGCCTTCACATAACCAATATGTCTCGTGGTGGTACCGCCTTGTAAATCCTTCAAAATGAAAGAACATGACAAACGCTAGGAAAAACAAATGAGGTTAGCGGAAGGGACCTATCATTCGTGTGGTAAGATACCCAACAAGTGTATGCATCATGCTCATCATAACAAATGACAAGGGAGTATTGCATAGTATGGAGGCATATGATGCGAGAACAACCAAATGCAATAGGCTCAATCAAACAAGCATGCATCACAAGTAAGGTGTCAAAGTCTCCAAGATCAATAAGCATAGTATGGTTGCACTCAATACAAGTGGATACGAAAGAGGCAACTAATGGAGACAAGAGACAATGATCATGACAAATCAAGTGAGAGGCATGAACATATATGTCATCAACCCAAGAAAGCGAGTAAGAGTGGAACATGGGTGATGCAACATAGCAAGCAATCATAGCGATCAAGTCAAGCATGATAGTAGTGCGAAGATGCAACATACTAGAAGGAATCATGGCAAGCATGTCAAGTGGGCAAATAGTGGGCATGAATAATTCACATGTCATAGCACAAGCATGAAAGCAAGATATGAGGAAAGTAGGTTCATGGTGTTGGCAAGAAGTCCTATGTAAATAGCAATGTAACATCATGACTCTCCCAACACAAGAATCAACAATAGTATGAGGCACATGATAAACATGAGAATAGCAACAAGGATCTCCACCAAGCATGCAAATACACATAGAAGTATCATAATGGTGAATCATGGGTAGATGCAAGCAAGGGTCATAATTGCATGGCAAATGCATAGAAGCAAGTATAACATGCAAAGTGAACACGGGAAAATGAGCATAAGGTGACAAGTGATAAATAGCCCATAGCCGTGTGAGAGCCAAGTAAAAGAGATGCGCGTAGTCCTTGCGCGAAGGGAATGATGGTAAGGATAGTCCACGGGATCCCAAGTCGTCGTTGCTCTCAAGAGCTCGTTTCGTCAACTCATGGGATTGTGAGGTTGACGAGTGTTCATAAGTACCTAAACAAAACAAAGACAAAGAGAAAATTGTGCGTGCATGGTATATGTACACATCATCCATCATGATGCGCACATGCATGTGTCGGTTAGCACAAAATAGCCAATGCTCAAATAAATGCGATGCGTGATATAGAAACATGTCATCCATCATGAGAGGTTTGTTGTTATGAATGGCATAATGGAGACTCAAAGGATGTAATGCATCATGAGAAATTTCGAGAGCATTTTTATTCATGGAATGCATATGGTGCCCGCAATTATGGGAATTGATGAGGACATCAATACAATTGTTACAACCACAGCCCCTGCTGCTATACATACTGGACCAATTACTAGAGCTCGTGCACGCCAACTAAATTACCAGGTACTTTCATTTCTTGGTAATGATTCTAATGTTCATGAGAATATGATGCTGCCTAAATTGGATACATTTGTTTTGCTTACAAATGAAGGGCATAGCTTGGAGAAGGATGAACATTGGAGCAAGAACAAGCATGGAGATGATGGCATGCGCAAGGGGAACAAGAACGGAGTTACAAGTGATGATTTCAGGACTTTGAAGCCACCATAATGGGTGCATGAAGCCTTGGACGAAATATACAAGATGCCACTTCATAAATTTCGTCCCGAGGCTATTTTAGGTGCTGCGTCACCTTATTATTGGGCCAGGCCCATGTAATTTCGAAATACATAAGTATAGGCTATTTTTAGAGTCCGTATGTGTGG
>NW_021284335.1:0-1016 GCF_002162155.2 Triticum dicoccoides
TCTCCGTGGGGTTGTGGTGTTCTTTTTGTGAAGAAGAAGGATGGATCGAGTCGACTTTGTGTTGATTACCGTCCAGTAAACAAGAAGACCATCAAGAACAAATACCCACTTCCCAACATCAATGAGCTGTTCGAACAACTCAAGGGTGCTCAAGTATTCTCCAAGCTCGATCTCCGTATGGGTTATCATCAGATTCGTATTCGTGAGCAAGATATTCCCAAGACGGCGTTCAGAACAAGCTTTGGTTCATATGAATACACCGTCATGTCTTTTGGCCTCGCCAACGCTCCTCCGACGTTCTCTCGCATGATGAACTTCATCTTCAACCCCTACACCAATGAATTCGTTTTGGTCTATCTCGACGACATTCTGGTTTTCTCGAAGAACAAGAAAGATCATGCTAAGCACTTGCGTTTGGTTCTTGACAAGCTCAGAGAACATCAGTTCTACGCCAAGTTCTCCAAGTGTGAATTTTGGCTCGATGAGGTTCTTTATCTTGGTCATATCATCTCTGCCAAGGGCATTTCCGTGAATCCTGAGAAGGTGTCTGCAATTGTGAATTGGGAACCTCCTCAGAACGTAAAGCAACTCCGCAGTTTCCTCGGTCTCGCAAGCTATTGCAGAAGATTCGTTGAAAACTTTTCTAAGATCGCCAAGCCTCTCTCAAATCTTCTTCAGAAGCACGTCAAATACGTTTGGTCTCCGGAGTGTGATATTGCTTTCAACACTTTGAAAGAGAAATTGATCACTGCTCCAGTTCTGACTCCGCCTGATGAAACCAAGCCGTACGAGGTCTTTTGTGATGCCTCTCTCCAAGGTCTCGGTGCTGTACTGATGCAAGAGAAGAAAGTTGTTGCTTATACCTCTCGCCAGTTGAAGCCTAATGAGAAGAACTACCCCACTCATGATCTCGAGTTGGCGGCAGTTGTGCACGCTTTGTTGACTTGGAGACATCTTCTATTGGGAAGAAAAGTGGACATTTTCACTGATCACAAGAGTCTCAAGTACATCTTCAC
>NW_021284336.1:0-1057 GCF_002162155.2 Triticum dicoccoides
GACAGACGTCGCAATTAGCAATATACTGAGCGATTTCTCTCTTCATCCTAGTCCACCAGAACCTCTGGCGTAGGTCCTGATACATTTTTGTGCTACCGGGGTGAATGGTGAGAGGAGATTCATGAGCTTCCTTAAGGATTAATCGCCTTAGGTTGCGCACTTTGGGAACTACTAGTCGATTCCCGAAGTATACGACTCCTTGATCATTAACGGAGAAACAATTCGCAATTCCTTTCTGAATGTTTCTCTTGATGCGGGAGATTCCCGGATCTACCTTCTGTGCGTTGATAATTTGATCCGTAAGGGTAGGTTTTGCCACCAAGGTGGAGAGAAAACCTTGAGGTACAATGTGAAGGTTAAGCTTCCGAAATTCCTCATGGAGAAGCGGTTGACTTTGTTGTAACATCAGGTTGTTACAATAAGATTTACGACTTAGCGCATCAGCCATGACGTTGGCTTTCTCTGGGGTATAGGTTATCCCTAAGTCAAAGTCTGTGATCAATTCAACCCAACGTCTCTGCCTGAGATTCAAATCCGGTTGGGTGAAAATATACTTCAGACTTTGGTGATCAGTGAATATTTCGCAACGATTTCCGAGGAGATAATGTCGCCAGGTCTTAAGTGCATAGACTACGGCTGCAAGCTCTAGGTCATGAGTGGGATAATTCTCCTCATGTGGGTGCAATTGCCGTGAAGCGTAAGCAATTACGTGTCGATCTTGCATGAGAATGCAACCTAGTCCTTGTCGCGAGGCGTCGCAGTAGATAACAAAGTCCTTGGAGAAGTCTGGCGGTACCAGTACGGGAGCAGAGGTCAGGCGTCTTTTCAGTTCCTGAAAGCTGTGCTCACATTGTGGAGTCCATTCGAACTTCTTATCTTTCTTGAGGAGTTCAGTTAGAGGTTTAGCAACCTTGGAGAAGTTCTCGACAAAGCGACGGCAATAGCTCGCTAAGCCTAGAAAACTCCGAACTTGCTTGACTGATTCGGGCGGAGTCCAATCAAGGACGGCTTGAACTCGCTCAGGGTTAACAGCAATACCTTTACCAGATATTACATG
>NW_021284337.1:0-1469 GCF_002162155.2 Triticum dicoccoides
TGCCTGTTTTCTTGTATCACGGCTGGAGGTGGCACCGGATGGAGGTGCTGGTGCAGTTGAAGTAGAAGATGCACGTGGTGTCCATGATGAAGGTCGGCCTGCAGAAAAGTTAGTTCGCCCCAATGCTTGTCGATCCTGCACTTCACGTTCAGCTTTACAAGCAAGATGGAATAAACGAGTGATATTAGTATACTCCTTATAGTCTAGAATGGTCTGAATCTCTCTATTTAATCCACCCAGAAAACGTGCAAGCATAGCTTCATTCTCCTCAACAATACCACATCTAATCATGCCAGTTTGTAATTCCTGATAATATTCTTCTACAGAATTTTTCCCTTGTCTTAAGCGCTGTAATTTTTGAAGCAATTCACGTTGATAATATGGTGGAACCCAACGAGTACGCATAGCAGTTTTCAAAGCAGCCCAAGTAGTTGGAATAGGATATCATCTACAATGTTCAGACCACCATACACAAGCAAAACTAGTGAAAGCACAAACAGCAGCAGCAACTCGTCTCTCCTCAGGATATTGTAAACATGTAAATCGTTGTTCAGTTTCTAATTCCCAAGTAAGATATATATCAGGAACATATCTACCCTCAAATGGTGGAATATTCAATTTCAGTTTGGGAATATGGACATCATCTCGTACCTGAGGTGGTGGTGCAGGCCTACCATTACGAATATATACCTGAGGTCGACCTGCTGGTGGTGGTGCTGGTGGCTGCTCGTAGATCTGATTTTGATCAACCTCATCCTCATAATCGCCCGCATACTCATCATCCTCCTGGGTACCAGCAGCAGCAGTAGCAGGAGCCAAAGAAGCACCAACAGCAGTAGCAGCGGCACCAGAATTTTGTCCTGGCTCAATAGGAACACGCTGTGCTTGTCCATACTGATTCGGAAGGGGGCGTAGTTGTTGTTGTTGCAGAGGTGCGACAGGTGCAACCGGTGGTGGAAGACGCGCAAGCAGTTCATTAAATCTGTTATCGAGCTTTGCTTCGAACGTCTTCTCAAGGCCAGTGATCTTCTCCATGGCCTCTTCAAAATTGTTCAGCACATCTTGTATCTGTTCAGTCATCATTTGCTGAAACTTATCATGAAGCTCCTTGTTCGATAAGTTCTCCCAGTCAATCTCGTCGGCTTGTGATCCTGGCATGGTTAGCAGCAATAGAAACACACAAGAATATGATCCTACAGACTACTAAGAAGTGGTGGTGGTGTATCACAAATCCGTCAAGCAAATCTCAAATTCTTACCAGTTCTTACCCAGCAGCAGGCGGTGATCGGCAACCGTTGTAGTCAAAAAAACTCTCAAAGCTTGGATAGAGCGATTACCAGGGAGAGTCAAACACACGACGTAGATGTATGTGGAGCTGGGAAGGCTTATAGTATGGTAGCAAAAAGGGTCAGCAATAATCAATTCAGAGATGCAAAGTTGAATAAACGCTCAACGACGGTACTGTGCTG
>NW_021284338.1:0-1287 GCF_002162155.2 Triticum dicoccoides
GTAGCTTTTATTTCGAGTTACTAACACTTAGCAACCGAACCGGTATCCAATACCCTGGTGCTACTAGGAGTACTAGTAAAGTACACATTAACATAATGTATATCCAATATACTTCTATCGACCTTGCCAGCCTTCTCATCTACCAAGTATCTATGGTAATGCTGCTCCAGTGGTTGTTCCCCTTATTACAGAAGCACTTAGTCTCGGGTTTGGGTTCAACCTTGGGTTTCTTCACTAGAGCAGCAGCTGAATTGCCGTTTCATGAAGTATCCCTTTGTTCCCTTGCCCTTCTTGAAACTAGTGGTTTCACCAACCATCAACAATTGATGCTCCTTCTTGATTTCTACTTTCGCGGTGTCAAACATCATGAATATTTCAAGGATCATCATATCTATCCCTGATATGTTATAGTTAATCACGAAGCTCTAGCAGCTTGGTGGCAATGACTTTGGGGAAACATCACTATCTCATCTGGAGGATCAACTCCCACACGATTCAAGTGATTGTTGTGCTCAGACAATCTGAGCACAAGCTCAACGATTGAGCTTTTCTCCCTTAGTTTGCAGGCTGAGAAAATCGTCGGAGGTCTTATACCTCTTGACGTGGGCACGAGCCTGAAATCCCAATTTCAGCCCTCGAAACATCTCATATGTTCCGCGACGTTTCGAAAACGTCTTTGGTGCCTCTACTTAAACCATTTAATTGAACTATCACGTAGTTATCAAAACGTGTATGTCCGATGTTCGCAACATCGACAAACGACGTTGGGGTTCAGCACACTAAGCGGTGCATTAAGGACATAAGCTTTCTACTGATCGCTTAATCGCTACTATCAACTTTCAACTATATTTTCTCTAGGAACATATCTAAACAGTGGAACTAAAGCGCGAGCTTACGACATAATTTGCAAAAGGTCTTTTGACTATGTTCAGGATAATTAAGTTCATCTTATGAACTCCCACTTAGATAGACATCCCTCTGGTCATCTAAGTGATCACATGATCCGAGTCAACTAGGCCGTGTCCGATCATCACGTGAGACGGACTAGTCATCATCGGTGAACATCTTCATGTTGATCGTATCTACCATACGACTCATGCTCGACCTTTCGGTCTCCGTGTTCCGAGGCCATGTCTGCACATGCTAGGCTCGTCAAGTTAACCCTAAGTGTTTTCGCTGTGTAAAACTGTCTTACACCCGTTGTATGTGAACGTAAGAATCCATCACACCCGATCATCACGTGGTGCTTAGAAGCGACGAACTGTAGCAACGGTGCACAGTTAGGGG
>NW_021284339.1:0-1477 GCF_002162155.2 Triticum dicoccoides
ACTACCTTGGATATGACCAAAAATATTGCATATATGCATATTTGTCAGGTGATTTCTAGTGCAAACTATTCAATAATCTATTTATGTTATCCAGAACAAAAATACTTCACACACTTTTGTGTTTTGTCTAATTGCAGGTGTATGGGACATTTGTACAATCCACATAGGAAGATAAGGAAGAAAGAGATGTTTATTTGCTGTCCAAAAAGTTCTCTCACGTCACTTTTGGCCCAAGAGAAGATAGAGTCCAAGTCTCTCACGTTCTGGATTCAGATTCGGACTGCACAGACATACCTGACTGAAAACGCACACAAGTTTTTCATACGGACTCCGAATTGGGTGATTCTTTTTTTGTTGGAAACTAGATTTCGTGAACTTTCCAACCCAATTGGAATCACCTTCAAATTCGTCCGGAGCGTTGAGTTGTGGACGAAACAATCTGATGCTGCAGCAGAATCCGAGTCAAACTACAAGTCCAAAGGTGTTACATCACCTCCACTTGGGCCCATTGGCCTTGTACGACCTAGATTTAGTTTTAGGCTGCCTTGGGACGTCCTCCCACCTCCTTGGCCGCCACCCCTTGCTCCTATATAAGTAGATCCATCTAGTAGCTTTTCCTTGGGATTTGTTTAGTTAAAAGTTAGCCATTGCAACTTCGTTTACTTCGTTTGTGTCCAACGACCAGACCAAGACCGCTTCCGGATCCCCACCATTATCAATACTTCATATATATTCGCAATATTCAGATTGCTTTATCATATTCTTGCTCGTTCTTCGATTGCTTGCAGGAATAGACTTTCGTGGTCAGGTTGATCGTGCTCCAGCGTGGTCAATAACCTCTCGGAGTTGGTTCAGCGATTGCTAAGGCGCAACGTCGTGCACGTTTGTAGTCGGATCGTTAAAGTCGTCTCCACCAAATCGATAGTTATCATCTCATCGAAAGATCGGGACACCCCGCTTCTATCACGTCTCCACCAAATCGATAGTTATCATCTCATCGAAAGATCGGGACACCCTCGCCTCTATCAAGTGGTATCAGAGTGGCTACATCATCTGAGTTGATCATAAGAGGTAATGACAAAGGTACTGATCTTCCATCTCTACATGAGAATGATGAATGCCTTGTCAATTTGAATGCACCATCTGATGAGCTACCCACTACTTTGATCACACCACCTATTTTAGAGGACTATGTTGATAATTTGACTTTGCCATGTGATCAAACAACTGAAATACCAACAATTTTGAGTGCACCCATTGAATTAACTATTGATGCAGAAGAACCAATGTTTAATCATTTTGATATGACCTCTAATCTTGGTGATGATTCTGTGTTGAATGACTTATTGCATGTTTGCTTATTTAAGCATGTTGTAGCATGTAAATTTGATGCAAGTAAGGTTTATTCACCAATGTTGGGATGGTTTAATGATGAACATTGTCAATCTTTTGAAATGAATAAGAGCTTCACTTATAT
>NW_021284340.1:0-581 GCF_002162155.2 Triticum dicoccoides
CGACCCCCCGCACCCTCGATTCCCCTACTCAACCGCCGCCGCCGACCCCCCGCACCCCGCGCACCGTCTTATAAAAAAATAAGTATCAAACAGCTTTTTAAATGCTACTGTCTTATAAAAAAATATTACTGTTATTATTTAAACAAGTTTGAACATATTTAAACACAAATAAGTATCAAACAGCTTTTTAAATGCTAAAAAAAATTTGTGGAGCCTGGGAGTCGAACCCAGGACCTCCTGGTGTGAGAACTGGCTGCTGAGCAGTCGAGCTAGTAGAGGGGACTTGATGTGGATCAGTTCTGGTGGTACATAACCTGTTGGCTCGAGTTGAAATAAAAAAAAACTACTAATGGCGCACCACGGTGAGGTGCGCCATTAGTATGGATATACTAATGGCGCACCACGGTGAGGTGCGCCATTAGTATTGTGCCTTCGCCCGATCCCCCCTTCCCTCTCCCCCTTCGCTCGGTCCCCCCTTCCCTCTCCCCCTAGCCAGTTCCCTCTCCCTCGCCCTCTCCCTCCCTCGCCCTCGCCCTCTCCCTGATTCACCGCCGCCGCCGCCGCTGCCCTGACCCACTGCT
>NW_021284341.1:0-1040 GCF_002162155.2 Triticum dicoccoides
ATCAACGCCCACAACTACTTTGTGTTCTACTCGTGCAAAGAATCTACGCAATAGACCTAGCTCATGATGCCACTGTTGGGGAACGTAGCAGAAATTCAAAATTTTCCTACGTGTCACCAAGATCTATCTATGGAGAGACTAGCAACGAGTAGAAAGAGAGTGCATCTACATACCCTTGTAGATCGCTAAGCGGAAGCGTTCAAGTGAACGGGGTTGATGGAGTCGTACTCGTCGTGATTCAAATCACCGATGATCCTAGTGCCGAACGGACGGCACCTCCGCGTTCAACACACGTACAGCCCGGTGACGTCTCCCACGCCTTGATCCAGCAAGGAGAGAGGGAGAGGTTGAGGAAGACTCCATCCAACTGCAGCACAACGGCGTGGTGGTGGTGGAGGAGCGTGGCAATCCAGCAGGGCTTCGCCAAGCACCATGGGAGAGGAGGAGTAGGAAGAGAGGTAGGGCTGTGCCAGAACTTCGTGTATAGCTCCCATGCGCCTCCCCACTATATATAGGGGTGGAGAGGCTGGTTTCTTGCCCTCCAAGTCCATTGGGGCGTTGGCCAAGGTGGGAGGAAAGAAATCTCATTATTTCCTTCCCCACCGATTGTTATCCCCGCTTTTTAGGGATCTTGATCTTATCCCTTCGGGATATGATCTTATTCCTTCTAAGGGGGGATCTTGGTGCGCCTTGACCAGGGGTGTGGGGCCTTGCCCCCACTACCCACGTCCATGTGGGTCCCCCCATGCAGGTGGGCCCCACTCCGGAACCTTCTAGAACCTTCCCGGTACAATACCGAAAAATCCCGAACATTTTCCGGTGGCCAAAATAGGACTTCCCATATATAAATCTTTACCTCCGGACCATTACGGAACTCCTCGTGACGTCCGGGATCTCATCCGGGACTCCGAACAACATTCGGTAACCACATACAAACTTCCTTTATAACCCTAGCGTCATCGAACCTTAAGTGTGTAGACCCTACGGGTTCGGGAGACATGTAGACATGACCGAGACGTTCTCCGGTCAATAACCAACAG
>NW_021284342.1:0-2052 GCF_002162155.2 Triticum dicoccoides
ATCCATGTTGAACTTTTTCAAAATTTTGTCAAGGTATGTACTTTGTGAAAGTCCTATTAAGCGTCTTGATCTATCTCTATAGATCTTGATGCCCAATATGTAAGCAGCTTCACCGAGGTCTTTCATAGAAAAACTTTTATTCAAGTATCCCTTTATGCTATCCAGAAATTATATATCATTTCCAATTAATAATATGTCATCAACATATAAAACTAGAAATGCTACAGAGCTCCCACTCACTTTCTTGTAAATACAGGCTTCTCCAAAAGTCTGTATAAAACCATATGCTTTGATCACACTATCAAAACATTTATTCCAACTCCGAGATGCTTGCACCAGTCCATAAATGGAACGTTGGAGCTTACACACTTTGTCAGCACCTTTTGGATCAACAAAACCTTCAGGTTGCATCATATACAACTCTTCTTCTAGAAATCCATTCAAGAATGCAGTCTTTACATCCATTTGCCAAATTTCATAATCATGAAATGCAGCAATAGCCAACATGATTCGGACAGACTTAAGCATCGCTACGGGTGAGAAAGTCTCATCGTAGTCAACCCCTTGAACTTGTCGAAAACCTTTTGCAACAAGTCGAGCTTTGTAGACAGTAACATTACCATCAGCGTCAGTCTTCTTCTTAAAGATCCATTTATTCTCAATGGCTTGCCGATCATCGGGCAAGTCAACCAAAGTCCATACTTTGTTTTCATACATGGATCCTATCTCAGATTTCATGGCCTCTAGCCATTTTGCGGAATCTGGGCTCATCATCGCTTCCTCATAGTTCGTAGGTTCATCATGGTCTAGTAACATGACTTCCAGAATAGGATTTCTGTACCACTCTGGTGCGGATCTTACTCTGGTAGACTTACGAGGTTCAGTAGAAACTTGATCTGAAGTTTCATGATCAATATCATTAGCTTCCTCACTAATTGGTGTAGTTGTCACAGGAACCGGTTCTTGTGATGAACTACTTTCCAATAAGGGAGTAGATACAGTTATCTCATCAAGTTCTACTTTCCTACCACTCACTTCTTTCGAGAGAAACTTCTTCTCTAGAAAGGATCCGATTTTAGCAACGAAAATCTTGCCTTCAGATCTGTGATAGAAGGTGTACCAATTGTCTCCTTTGGGTATCCTATGAAGACACATTTCTCTGATTTGGGTTCGAGCTTATCTGGTTGAAGTTTCTTCACATAAGCATCGCAGCCCCAAACTTTGAGAAACGACAACTTTGGTTTCTTGCCAAACCACAGTTCATAAGGCGTCGTCTCAACGGATTTTGATGGTGCCCTATTTAACGTGAATGCGGCCGTCTCTAAAGCATAACCCCAAAACAATAGCGGTAAATCGGTAAGAGACATCATAGATCGCACCATATCAAGTAAAGTACGATTACGATGTTCGGACACACCATTTCGCTGTGGTGTTCCAGGTGGCATGAGTTGCGAAACTATTCCACATTGTTTCAAATGTAAACCAAACTCGTAACTCAAATATTCTCCTCCACGATCAGATCGTATAAACTTTATTTTCTTGTTACGATGATTTTCTACTTCACTCTGAAATTCTTTGAACTTTTCAAATGTTTCAGACTTGTGCTTCATCAAGTAGATATACCCATATCTGCTCAAATCATCTGTGAAGGTGAGGAAATAACGATATCCGCCACGAGCCTCAACATTCATCGGACCACATACATCTGTATGTATGATTTCCAACAAATCTGTTGCTCTCTCCATAGATCCGGAGAACAGTGTTTTGGTCATCTTGCCCATGAGGCACGGTTCGCAAGTACCAAGTGATTCATAATCAAGTGATTCCAGAAGTCCATCAGTATGGAGTTTCTTCATGTGTTTTACACCGATATGACCTAAACGGCAGTGCCACAAATAAGTTGCACTATCATTATCAACTCTGCATCTTTTGGCTTCAACATTATGAATATGTGTATCACTACTATCGAGATTTAATAAAAATAGACCACTCTTCAAGGGTGCATGACCATAAAAGATATTACTCATATAAATAGAACAACCATTATTCTCT
>NW_021284343.1:0-1815 GCF_002162155.2 Triticum dicoccoides
ATTATCAAGGCACAGAAGGTAGATCCGGGAATCTCCCGCATCAAGAGAAACATTCGGAAAGGAATTGCGAATTGCTTCTCCATTAATGATCAAGGGGTCGTATACTTCGGGAATCGACTAGTGGTTCCCAAAGTGCGAAACCTGAGGCGTTTGATCCTTAAGGAAGCTCATGAATCTCCTCTCACCATTCATCCCGGTAGCACTAAGATGTATCAGGACCTACGCCAGAGGTTCTGGTGGACTAGGATGAAGAGAGAAATTGCTCAGTATATTGCAAATTGCAACGTCTGTCGTCGTGTAAAAGCAGAGCACCAACGGCCTGCTGGCACCCTTCAACCCTTAGCTATTCCTGAATGGAAATGGGATAAAATTGGTATGGATTTCATTACCGGTTTTCCCAGGACCAAGAGAGGGAATAATGCTATTTTCGTCGTGGTCGATCGTCTTTCCAAAGTAGCCCATTTCCTACCTGTTCGAGAGTGTATAACCGCTAGTCAGCTGGCAGACTTATACATCTCCCGAATAGTGTCTCTCCATAGTGTTCCTTTGGAAATTAACTCGGATCGAGGAAGTCTTTTCACCTCTCGATTTTGGGAAAGTTTCCAAAATGCTATGGGAACCCGTCTCTCCTTTAGCACCGCCTTCCACCCTCAGTCGAGTGGTCAAGTGGAACGCGTCAACCAGATTCTAGAAGACATGCTTCGAGCCTCTGTTATCTCATTCGGAATGGACTGGGAAAAGTGCCTTCCATTTGCCGAATTCGCTTACAACAACCGCTATCAATCTAGCTTGGGTAAAGCCCCTTTTGAAGTTCTCTATGGACGACGGTGTCGAACACCCCTTAACTGGTCAGAGACCGGGGAAAGACAATTCTTTGGCCCGGACATGATTCAGGAAGCAGAAGAACAAGTTCGCATCGTTCGTGAAAAGTTGAAAAACAGCCCAATCTCGTCAAAAGAGTCATTATGACCGAAAACATAAGGCTATGACTTTCGAGGTTGACGAGAAGGCTTATCTTCGGGTCACCCCTCTGAAGGGAACCCATCGTTTCGGTATCAAAGGCAAATTGGCTCCTCGTTACATTGGACCTTTTCGCATTCTTGCCAAACGAGGGGAAGTTGCCTACCAGTTGGAACTACCTCCGCATCTCTCCAGAGTCCACGATGTCTTCCACATTTCTCAACTCAGGCGTTGCTTCTCGGATCCTATCCGTGAAGTGGACCACGAAACGCTTGATCTCCAAGATAATCTTACATATCGAGAGTACCCCGTTCGTATCCTCGATCAGGCCGAACGTATCACCCGACGTCAGAACATCAAGTTCCTCAAAGTACAATGGTCGCACCATTCTGAGGATGAAGCAACCTGGGAAGGGAGGATCGTCTTTGACTTGAGTACCCCGCCTTCTTCCCGGAGGAACCCAAATCTCGGGACGAGATTCTTTTGAGTGGGGGTGAGTTGTCACACCCTAGCTAGTCATGCATTAGAGTGTTGCATCATGTTTACTCTTTCATCAGAAACTTGAAATGGGGATCTGTGAAACCCTCAGAATCATTTTGAAAATGACCCAAATAAAAATTTCTCCAAAAGGGTCCAAGAAAATGCTCATGTTGATCTCTGAAAATATTGGACAGAGATAAAAATCAAACCAATATTTTTAGTGGCTCATGGACATTTATTTTGGGCATTTGGAATTAATGCATAAATATTTGCTTTGGAAATATATTTCTATATATATTAATATATGTCCAAATATTATGCCAATTATAAAGGAGCTCTGGAATAATATATCTAGCCCCTGAAAAATTTGGCATA
>NW_021284344.1:0-1257 GCF_002162155.2 Triticum dicoccoides
AGGGGTGTACTTCTTCATACATGTTTCCACCACTTAGCGTCTGCACACGACATGTGCTCGGCAGACTTCAAGCGAAAGCCGACGTGGGTGTAGACCATGACCTACCTAAACACCTAAGTCTCTAGTCCAGGTTTATCGCCTATTCGGGTTCCATCCATGAGGAGATCCGGCCGGAGTTTCGCTCACAGCCCCAAACGATGTGAACAGGGTTCCGTGACACCAAACGGGCGCCCGGTATACCCGGCCACGTGCCTACCGCATCACAGCCCACCCCTACGGTCAGCGCTGTCCACGGCCTCCAGCATACTACAAACACCAGAAACTACTTGCAACTCCTGGACAGAGGACAAGGGTGAATAAGAAGTCGAGCGGGGTCATATTTCAGGGCCCAATGTATGGTAGTAGCTGAATCATGGATCACAAACACAGAACTCAATTCCTGAGGACGGCTTCAATGAGACAACCCACCATGTACTCCTACATGGCCTCTCACCGCTACCTTTACCAAATCGTGTTCACACACTTAGCTCACACACAGTAGGACATGTTCACACACCTCTAATTCATCCCCGATGAATCAGACCTGACTCAACTCTAAGCAGTAGCAGGCATGACAAATAAACATGAATGAGTAGGCACAACAGGGCTCAAACAACTCCTACTCATGCTAGTGGGTTTCATCTATTTACTGTGGCAATGACAGGTCATGCAGAGGATAAAGGGGTTCAACTACCGCAGCATGTAACAGTTGAATCGGTGTTGTCCTAATGCAGTAAAAGAGAGCAGGAGCGAGAGAGTGGGATTGTATCGGAATGAACAAGGGGGTTTTGCTTGCCTGGCACTTCTAAAGATAACATTGAGTCTTCATCAGTGTCAACGATCACATCATCGGTATCACGTCTATCGAGAGGGGACAAATACCGGCAACACAGAAGGGAACACAATCAATGCAATGCACAATATGATGCATGATCATGACATGGCAAAATGAATGTGTTTTGGGCTAATGCAACTAGCAACAGATTAAATGAAGTTGGTTTGAATACAAGATTCAAATTCAAACTCCATATGTGATTATTCAAATGCCATTTAATTGATTTGTGCTAAACAGCAGCTATAAGTTGTTCTAACATGCATGAAAATGGTACAGATGGATTCCTTGAATTTTTCTGATAATTTTTCATATATAAATTATTTAATTTGGAGTTACGGTTAATTTTCTATGATTTATTGAAGTTTTAGCTATTTTCTGGAATT
>NW_021284345.1:0-1051 GCF_002162155.2 Triticum dicoccoides
ACCAGGGGGTCCCATTAGTCAGCGTCACAGGTTAACAGGGGGGTTTATTTTAGTTTAATTAAGGATTAGGGCACTAGGGCCCACATGTCAGTGGCTCTGGGGTTAGATTAGGTGGTGATTAGCTTAAGCTAATCACCTGATGGCGGGGGCCCACCTGTCAGTGTCAGCAGAGGGGGGGTAGTTAAAATAAAATAACTAAACTAATTAACAGGGGGGGCTGGCCCCACCTGTCATCGACCCAGAGGGGGGGGGTGTGTCCCGCCGTGGTCAACGTGGTCAGACCCACCGGCGGCTTGACGCCGGCGAGGCCAGACGCGGTGGTGCGCGTCGGAAACCCACTACAGGGGCTCTTTTGGCGCGCAGGGAGCAGCTACGGGGAGAGGGTGGAGTGGCGCATCCAACGGTGGCGGTGGCGGAGGCTGGGGTGGCCGGAGCTGCCGGCGGCGACCTCTTTTGCGGCTGCCGGAGCTCGGGTGTTCGCGGGACCGGCGCTGCGATGTGCAAACAAGACGGTGGTCGCGCTAGTTTTACCCTACGGGACGCAACGAGTGCAACGGACGCAGGCGTGGGACCAAAAGGTCACCGGAGCTTCACCGGCGACGAGCCCGTGCGGCGGAGCGTCTCGGCTCCGGTAGAGGGGGCGGCTAGAGCTCGAAATCGAGCTTGGGGTTAGGGGGAAACGGAGCAGGGACTCACGGGGATCGTGCAGGGAGGGTCAGCGAGCTCGGGGGCGCACCGGAGTGGCCGAATTCGACGGAGAAGATCCTCGGCGGCCGGCGAGGGGGAAAACGTCGGGGGCGGCGTTCCGGGGCTCTTCTGGTCGCGTGAGACGACGAGGAGGACGAGGGAGGACTTGCGGAGCTCTGGGAGGCGTCGGGGAGGCGAGAGGGGGATGGTGGCCGCGGCGAACGGCGTCGGTGGCGACGGCTGTGTTCGGGTTCGGGCGAGAGAGAAAGAGCAGAGGGGCGGGGCCTCGAGGAAGAGTGAGAGGGGTCCGAGGGGCTGCGTGGCGTCGCGGGAGGGAACCCGGGGAGGAGGAGGCAGCCAGGCA
>NW_021284346.1:0-1045 GCF_002162155.2 Triticum dicoccoides
TTTCCTTAAGGAAGAATTGTATATGATGCAGCCGGAAGGTTTTGTCGATCCTAAGAATGCTGACAAAGTGTGCAAGCTCCAACGCTCGATTTATGGGCTGGTGCAAGCATCTCGGAGTTGGAACATTCGCTTTGATGAGATGATCAAAGCGTTTGGGTTTACACAGACTTATGGAGAAGCCTGCGTTTACAAGAAAGTGAGTGGGAGCTCTGTAGCATTTCTCATATTATATGTAGATGACATACTTTTGATGGGAAATGATATAGAACTCTTGGACAGCATCAAGGCCTACTTGAATAAAAGTTTTTCAATGAAGGACCTTGGAGAAGCTGCTTATATATTAGGCATCAAAATCTATAGAGATAGATCGAGACACCTCATAGGTCTTTCACAAAGCACATACCTTGATAAGATATTGAAGAAGTTCAATATGGATCAATCCAAGAAGGGGTTCTTGCCTGTGTTGCAGGGTATGAAATTGAGCTCAGCTCAATGTCCGACCACGGCAGAAGATATAGAAGAGATGAGCGTCATCCCCTATGCCTCAGCCATAGGTTCTATTATGTATGCCATGCTGTGTACCAGACCTGATGTAAACCTTGCGTAAGTTTGGTAGGAAGGTACCAAAGTAATCCCGGCAAGGAACACTGGACAGCGGTCAAGAATATCCTGAAGTACCTGAAAAGGACTAAGGAAATGTTTCTCGTTTATGGAGGTGATGAAGAGCTCGTCGTAAAGGGTTACGTCGACGCTAGCTTCGACACAGATCTGGATGACTCTAAGTCACAAACCGGATACGTGTATATTTTGAATGGTGGGGCAGTAAGCTGGTGCAGTTGCAAGCAAAGCGTCGTGGCGGGATCTACATGTGAAGCGGAGTACATGGCAGCCTCGGAGGCAGCACATGAAGCAATATGGGTGAAGGAGTTCATCACCGACCTAGGAGTCATACCCAATGCGTCGGGGCCGATCAAGCTCTTCTATGACAACACTGGAGCTATTGCACTTGCCAAGGAGCCCAGGTTTCACAAGAAGACAAGGCACA
>NW_021284347.1:0-786 GCF_002162155.2 Triticum dicoccoides
GCCACCTTAATTCTCAACCGAAAATAAAATAGTTTAATATTTTATAAAATTCAATAGGCATGTATTTAATTGTTTTAACTACTGTTTTAATTATCTTTAGAGCCTTTAAACGCTTTATCAAAGTTTGGTTTCTCCACCATAATTACCTATGCATTATTTAGTTCACTCCGAACATTTTAGTTTTAAAGTTTGGAAACTTTTGTTGTTTGCCTATGTTTTAAATTTGAATTTGAATCGGGTTCGAATCAACGTGAGTTTAATCACAGTAATGGAGGTGACGTGGCATCCTTAGCTTGGGATTACTGTAGTCTAATTATCCGGGCGTCACAATTCTCCTCCACTACAAGAAATCTCGTCCCGAGATTTAAGAGGGGAGTAAGGGGGGGGGGTTCTGGTTATTCTAATGGATCTTCTTGAAGAAGTTAATCCCTTTCGTTGATGCCTTCAATTCTTTATCCCAAAGCATCATGATGAAGTTGTCGTCCTTTCTTCGGGGAGCTCCATCGTACTTACGAATAGGTAGGGGGCAGCTCTACAATGATAGGATGTTATAAGGGAAATTCATCTGGGGGTATCCCAGGAATAAACATATGAGTATCTCTCGAGTTGAACAAATGACACACATCGAGAGCAAAGTAAGACGGTGTAATAAGAGGTTTCAAGCGGATAGGCAATCGTTCATTGCCTGAAGCAGAGTGCGGAAGGGGTTCAGAGCAACGAGAATAAGTATTGTGTCCGATACCAGAATAGATCAACAAGCAAGTGGCCCGTGAATTACATACAAAG
>NW_021284348.1:0-1081 GCF_002162155.2 Triticum dicoccoides
GAATCAAACAACATGTTATTCTCGTTGTTCAAACCCCCACTCCAGCTTCTGTCTAGTCATTGAATGATTGCCTACCCGTTTGAAACTTTGGTACCATCGTATAATGCACTCAACGAATCCACTGAAATACAACTCGTGGGGGTACCTTATGTATTTCCCATTGAGTTCACCTTCAGATGCCCATCTTAGTGGAGATGCGTTCTTCCGGAGTTTTTCCCCTTGATCGCGTTCGTAGGACGACGGAGATCCCGAAGAAAGGATGACGACTTGATCATGGAGACTTGAAGAATAGAAATGAAGACATCAACGGAAGGGATCAACCTCTTCGAAAGGGCAGCCAAGACCGAGAAGACTCATTAGGTTTTTCGCTACGAGCACCTTTCCCCCCTTAATCCACCGCTTAAATCTCGGGACGAGATTTCTTGTAGTGGAGGAGAATTGTGACGCCCGGATAATTAGACTACAGTAATCCCAAGCTAAGGATGCCACGTCACCTCCATTACTGTGATTAAACTCACGTTGATTCGAACCCGATTCAAATTCAAATTTAAAACATAGGCAAACAACAAAAGTTTCCAAACTTTAAAACTAAAATGTTCGGAGTGAACTAAATAATGCATAGGTAATTATGGTGGAGAAACCAAACTTTGATAAAGCGTTTAAAGGCTCTAAAGATAATTAAAACAGTAGTTAAAACAATTAAATACATGCCTATTGAATTTTATAAAATATTAAACTATTTTATTTTCGGTTGAGAATTAAGGTGGCAGTAGTATATTTATAAATACAAATTTAGGTGCTATTGTTTTTATAAAACTGTAATAAAAGGGAACTTAAAATAAAACAGAAAAGAAAATAAATAAAAGAAAAGAAAATACAAAAGAGAAAAACTAAACTAACAAAAAAGGAAAAAGAAGCCCCCCCCCCCTGCTGGACCGCGGCCCAGCTGGCCATCGGGCCAACCAGGCCGGCCCAACCGGCGCCCCACTCCCCTTCCCCATATCCCCCACGACCCAAACCCTAACCCCACCCCGTCAACCACTCGCCCCCTCCCCCCAGTCGCTCTCCCCCCTCCTCCCCG
>NW_021284349.1:0-966 GCF_002162155.2 Triticum dicoccoides
CTCGTGCTGTTGTTCCGTTGAATTTTAATGCGTTCCTTGAGAAAGCAAAGTTGAAAGATGATGGTAGCAATTACACGGACTGGGTCCGTAACTTGAGGATTATCCTCATTGCTGCACAGAAGAATTACGTCCTGGAAGCACCGCTGGGTGCCAGGCCTGCTGCTGGAGCAACGCCAGATGTTATGAACGTCTGGCAGAGCAAAGCTGATGACTACTCGATAGTTCAGTGTGCCATGCTTTACGGCTTAGAATCGGGACTTCAACGACGTTTTGAACGTCATGGAGCATATGAGATGTTCCAGGAGTTGAAGTTAATATTTCAAGCAAATGCCCGGATTGAGAGATATGAAGTCTCCAATAAGTTCTATAGCTGCAAGATGGAGGAGAACAGTTCTGTCAGTGAGCATATACTCAAAATGTTTGGGTATAATAATCACTTGATTCAATTGGGAGTTAATCTTCCGGATGATTGCGTCATCAACAGAATTCTCCAATCACTGCCACCAAGCTACAAAAGCTTCGTAATGAACTATAATATGCAAGGGATGAACAAGACTATTCCCGAGCTCTTCGCAATGCTGAAAGCTGCGGAGGTAGAAATCAAGAAGGAGCATCAAGTGTTGATGGTTAACAAGACCACTAGTTTCAAGAAAAAGGGCAAAGGGAAGAAAAAGGGGAACTTCAAGAAGAACGGCAAGCAAGTTGCTGCTCAAGAGAAGAAACCTAAGTCTGGACCTAAGCCTGAAACTGAGTGCTTCTACTGCAAGCAGACTGGTCACTGGAAGCGGAACTGCCCCAAGTATTTGGCGGATAAGAAGGATGGCAAGGTGAACAAAGGTATATGTGATATACATGTTATTGATGTGTACCTTACTAGAGCTCGCAGTAGCACCTGGGTATTTGATACTGGTTCTGTTGCTAATATTTGCAACTCGAAACAGGGACTACAGAATAAGCGGGCACTGG
>NW_021284350.1:0-1460 GCF_002162155.2 Triticum dicoccoides
TCAATTCTCACACCTACACAAGTAAGGCTTATGGTGGAGCTCGGTGAGGATAGTGGCACAAATTTTTTATGCAAATGTTAGCAAGAGTCAATAATGTTGGAAAAGATTCACAAATTCACAAGTGAAACAAGTAGACCAATAGCAATATGTGGCACACGGAAACACACACACGTATAGATAAATGGGGTGTTGCAACCAAGGAATGAGCACAAAATGTGGAATCCACGGAAAACGCTCGTGGTGCACAACTCAAGAGAGACGCTAGCACGATTGCTCAATAGGCGGATACGACACTTGTGCACAACCTATAAGATGCAAAATGTATGAGCCTTCAATCCCAAGAATGCTATGTGTATGATGTTCCCGGTGTTCTTCTCAAGACGATCCAAGATGATCGGATATGACAATCTTATGTGCAATATGGTATGATGCTATGGCTCTTGCTTACAAGCTCTTTGCTCGATTTACCTTTTTCTTATAAGTTTTTTTGTATGGCCACTTATGCGAAATGCACGAACCAAGATAGCAATTGTGTATATTCGGGAACAATCTTGTGACACAAGGGATGATATGATGATACCAAGATGATACCAAGATGATACCAATATGATATAGTATATATGCGATGGAAGGTACGGATCACTAATGTGCACAAGTAACGTTGCCGGCAATACTCAAATGGCTAGTCTCAATAGGCAAGTGACGCAAAATGGGTTAAGGGGTTAACAATGTAATGGCAAGAATGTACAATGATGGAATACCACGATACCAAGATGATATAGAGTTTACCGTTCTTGCTTACAGTTATGGTGTCAAAATGATGATGAGGTCGAAGTCGAGTCCTTCTCGAAGGTGAGCGGCGGTGTTGTCGATGTCGAACCATTCCTAGTTAGCCGAAACACCTTAGGAAACGGGAAAAACCGCAAACTCAAAATCTCAAGGAAAATGTCAAATGGTGGTAGCGGAAAGCGTAGGTGGTTCCGGAGTTAGCAATGCAGAAGTGGTGGTGGTGGGTGATGGATAAGTAACCATCCCTAAGTAGCCGAAACACCTTAGGAGACTCAAGTCACCTCTCAAGTAACCATAAATGCTATAATGGTCAAAAATGGGTTCAGTGGCGGAAGCGATGGTGGTTTTGTGAATGATATGGTGGATGGCCTATGCAAAGATGCCAAAATGCCAAACTTTTGATGGATTCAAAATATGTTGGAACCTATCTAGATGGATGGGGGATGTCAATATCTACTCAACGAGCTAAAGAACGTCAAAATCGGACTCCGGGAGTGAAAGTTATGGCCAAAATGGTGAATGTTGGTGGGCTGATTCAGGGGGGTGGGGGTGCGGGCACCCGGGAGTGAGAGGTGCGGGTGCCAGGGAGGTAAGGGGAGTTGGGTTGAAGAAGAGGCCTGGGGGTCCGGGTGCCCAGGGGTATGGGGTGCGGGCACCCGGGGTGGTCCGGG
>NW_021284351.1:0-777 GCF_002162155.2 Triticum dicoccoides
TGAGCTCCCCCCTTCCCATCGATCCCTGTCGCTTTGACCATCGCCGCTGCCGTCGCTGCTCTCTGTGTGTGATAAATTTTTTCATATGTGTATATGTATATGCTCATATGTATTTGGATTTGGCTATGTATGTATGTATATGCTCATATGTATGTATGTATGTATGTATATGCTCTCTGTATATGGATTTGGCTATGTATATGCTCTCTGTATATGCTCATATGTATGTATGTTCATATAGCATTTTTTCTATATATGAATTATTTTTTTGTTCATGGATATATGCTAAAGAAAACGAGGGGGTGATAGATGATGATGAGGGGTCGAGAGGGGGACGAGAGGTCGAGAGGGGTCGAGGGGAGAAAACAAATGTTATCAGGGACGAGGGTCGTCGAGGGGTCGAGAGAGGGACGAGGGGTCGAGAGGGGTACGAACCGGGACCAATACTCTGTGTATATAAGCAGGACTTAGAAAGAAGAAGAGGAGAGGAAGAAGAGGAGAAATAAATAAGAAGAAGAAAAAAGAAGAAAAAGAAGAGGAGAAGAAGAAAGGAATAGTGGAGAAGAAGAGAAAATAGAATATATTCTATTTTTTCTTCTTCTCCACTATTCCTTTCTTCTTCTCCTCTTTTTTTTCTTCTTTTTTTCTTCGATCTTCTCCTCTAGCTATTCCTTTCTTCTTCTCCTCTTTCTTCTTCTTCTTCTTCTTCTTCTTCTTCTTCTTCTTCTTCTTCTTCTTCTTCTTCTTCTTCTTCTTCTTCTTCTTCTTCTTCTTCTT
>NW_021284352.1:0-1294 GCF_002162155.2 Triticum dicoccoides
GTAAGCAAGCAGTAGTAACCACACATAAGCAATCACTCAAAAGATCAGAAAGAACGAAGAAGACGATTCGGAAAACTTCAAAACCAAGCAAATAACTCTTGCAACATAAAACAATTTCTAACAGTACCAAAATTATGTGAATTTGGCCTTATTAGAATGTTTAGGTCAAGAGCTTCGATTTGCAAAAAGAATCAACTCAAACGGAGCTACGAAACTCAAGTTATGATCAAACGAAGTTTGAATTCAAATCTGCTCTAATTCAAAATTTAAAATTTTCAAAAACATGTTTGAGTTGGATTACTGGATAGAGGAGATCATAACGAAGACGTGGGCGTTGGTTTCGTCTAATTCTGACTAACGAGCAAAAAAGTTATAGTCGTTTGAAAACCAGGGGCTGATCTGTAAAGAAAATATTCACGTATGGGTCCCTGGACTAAGAACTAAAGAAAAAAAAAGAAAAAAGAGAAATCTAAAAAGTGAACATTCGTTACCGAACGCTAACTAACGAATTTGCTCGCTACGAAGAGGTAAACAGCGAGCGTTCGCTATTTAACAAATACCGATTCGGAAAAAAAAACGACTAGATCTAATCCTAGCCGTTGACCCTAGATCTAACGGACGAGGGAGGAGCCAGGCTTACCGCGGCGGTGGGCATCGGCGTCGCCGGAGAAGATGGCAGCAGCGGCGTCGGCTTCGAGCGGGCGGCGGCTCTGGGGCTCAACGGCGCCGGCGAAGTAGATGGGGAGGAGCGGCTCGGCGGTGCGAGTCCGAAGGGGGTGGTGGCGTCGGGCGTAGGCGGCGGTGGAACAAGGCGCGACGGCGGCGGATCTCATTGGAGTTCGGACTCCAGCGAGGTTTGTGCGAGGCTGCGGGAGGCAATGGCGACTCCGGTTGGAGGAAAAAGAGGCCGGGGTCCGCGGCGGCTCTATTTATGGAGGGGAGGGGCGACGAGATGCGTGGAGGAGGGGGCAAGAAGAGGCCGGCGGCGGCACGGAGGCGACGGTGATGGCGTCGCGGCTCGAGACTCCGTCCCGAGCTCGGGGACGAGCGACATGGGCTAGCTGGGCTGGGCCGCGGCCTGGCAGGAGCTGGGCCGGCCCAGTCGGTGACGGAAGTTCTTTTTTTTAAAACATTGTTTTCCAGACAAATAAAATAATAAAAGCAAAATAAATAAAAATATTATATATAGGCATATTATATATCAAAATTTTCAGAAAAATATTTTCTACAACATGAACATTTTTCTTGCATTAAATAAAATACACATAAATTCCAATAATTCAAACAGTGCTAC
>NW_021284353.1:0-1031 GCF_002162155.2 Triticum dicoccoides
TCATTGTTGGAGGAGTCAAAGTGAATCTGGAGCACATATCTAAGCTTATCTCCTCTGGGGGAAACCAGGACGACCCCAGCACCGGAACCATTCAACATCTTAGAGCCATCGAAAAACATGGTCCAATGCTCCGAGTGAACTTCAGTCGACTGCTGTTGTTCAATCCACTCGGCGAGGAAATCTGCTATCGCCTGGGACTTAATGGCTTTCTTTGCCTCAAACTTGATATCAAGGGGAAGAAGTTCAATCGCCCATTTGGCCACTCGACCAGTTGCGTCTCTGTTGTGCAAAATCTCTGATAGTGGAGCGTCGCTGACGACTGTGATGGAATGGTCAGAGAAATAATGAGCAACCTTCTTTGTGGTCATGTATATTCCATACACAAGCTTCTGATAATGAGGATATCTCTGCTTGGATGGAGTCAAAACTTCAGACAAATAATACACTGGGCGCTGAACTTTGAGAGCTTTTCCTTCTTCTTCCCGCTCGACCGTTAGCACAGTACTGACGACTTGTCCTGTGGCTGCGATGTAGAGCAACAGAGGCTCTTTGCTGATTGGAGCAGCAAGCACCGGCTGGGTGGAGAGCAGAGCTTTTAGCTCGGCAAATGCTGCATCAGCTTCTGGAGTCCACTCGAACTTGTCAGCCTTCTTCATCAGTCGGTAAAGAGGCAATGCCTTTTCACCGAGTCGTGAGATGAATCGACTTAATGCGGCCAAGCATCCAGTAAGCTTCTGGACATCGTGCACTCGCACAGGGCGTTTCATTCGGAGAATAGTGCCAATCTTTTCTGGGTTGGCGTCGATTCCCCGTTCGGAAACGAGAAAACCGAGTAACTTGCCACCAGGAACTCCAAATGTGCACTTTGATGGATTGAGCTTGATATCATACCTTCTGAGGTTGGCAAATGTTTCGGCGAGGTCAGCGAGCAGGTCGGAACCTTTTCGTGACTTGACAACAATATCATCCATATAAGCTTCCACATTCCGACTGATTTGAGTGAGTAGACACTTCTGGATCATTCGCATAAA
>NW_021284354.1:0-1240 GCF_002162155.2 Triticum dicoccoides
CCGTCGCCGTGCCCCGCCACTGCCCCGCGGCGCCGTTTCCCCCCTGTCGCCTCGGCCCACCTACCTTCGCCGCCCCCTCGCTGTGCTGCTCCAGCGCCCTGCCGTGGCCGGCGCGCCCCGCCGTGGCCGGTGCACCCCCCTGGTAGCCTGGGCGTGCGCCCAAACGGGCTAGCGCCCAGCACCCGCAGTGCCATTCGGGCGGCGCCCGTGCCCTCTGCTCGCTCGGGTGCGCCCGCACCCGGTAGCCTGCCCCGCCTTGGCCCCATGGCCCTATGACACTTGGGGCCCACGGCCCCAGAACGTTTATAGATAAAAAACAACAACAACAACAAAATTTGAATAAATATTAGTAATAAATAATAATTAATAACTAATAATTAATAATTAAATTCGTTAATTAATTAATTAACTAATCCTGATTAGACTAATTAATCATTTAATTAACCTGACTAATCTACTAATTAAATTAATTAATTTAGTTAGTTAGTTATCAGTCAATGACATGCGGGACCCACTGTCAGGTTGACCAGTCAACCCTGTTGACTGCTGACATCAGCATGACATCATGCTGATGTCATAAATCCATTTTCGAATTAATTTAAATAATTAATTAAATTCCAGAAATTAATAAAATCTTTAGAAAATCATATCTTTTAATCCGTAACTCGGATTAAAATATTTTCAACATGAAAGTTGCTCAGAACGACGAGACGAATCCGGATACGCAGCCCGTTCGTCCACCACACACCTCTAACATACCAAACACGCAACTTTCCCCCTCCGGTTCATCTGTCCGAAAACGCGAAACACCGGGAATACTTTCCCGGATGTTTCCCCCCTTCGTCGGTATCACCTACTACCGCGATTGGGCACACCTAGCATCGTTACTTGTCATGTCATGCATCGATATGCATTTGTTTGCATTGTATTCATTGTTTCTTCCCCCTCTTCTCTCCGGTAGACTACGAGACCGACGCTGCTGCTGCCCAGTTCGACTACGGAGTTGACGACCCCTCCTTTTTGCCAGAGCAACCAGGCAAGCCCCCCCCCCCTTGATCACCAGATATCGCCTATTCTACTCTATACTACTTGCATTAGAGTAGTGTAGCATGTTACTGCTTTCCGTTAATCCTATTCTGATGCATAGCCTGTCATTGCTGCTACAGTCATTGATACCTTACCCGCAATCCTAAATGCTTAGTATAGGATGCTAGTTTATCACCTTTGGCCCTACATTCTT
>NW_021284355.1:0-2052 GCF_002162155.2 Triticum dicoccoides
TTAGCAATACACACCCCTTTCCGCAAAGGTTGACTGCCAAGGAGAGAAGCAAATACGCTCCTCAACTGTCCAAGCTCAGAGCCTTCATGGCCAATGGTTTAACAAGAGTTGATCTCGCTCGCTGTTGGATATCGTGGAGCATACTGCCCCTTAGTCAGCGCTCCGGTTTGATGTGCGAGTATACTGGCAGTGTTGATGACCCACTGTGACATGCTAACATCCAGCTTACCGATGAAGAAATCATAGAGGCTGTGAATAAAATGCTGAATGAACCGGAACATGTCTGTGCTCGAACCAGCCTGCTTCCCTTCTGTGCCACCAACAAACCGCCAGCTGTAAGAGTTTGATTGTTCTTTTTTCTGGACCTGTTATTGATATATCTGGTCATTGTTTAATATCAATGCCTGTTTAAACAGGGCAATGATCCGTTTTGGAGCAAGAAACTGCCGCGGGAGAAACCAGAAAAACCATACAAACCGGAAAGATCAATCCGACAAAAGACTAAAGCTGTGAAGAAGACTACCCACAGGAAAAGAACCACTACGTCCTCTGATCCGGCCGCTGATGACGATGTGGGTAACCCGGACCTTGAGGTAGAACTTGATTCACCTAGCTTACTTTTCACGCGCCTTATTGATGATGATATTTTTCAGGATGATGCCGAAGCCAGTCATGCTGATGTTGCAGAGGTAATTATTCTTTCCTCCGATCAGATCCTTTGCCTTCACTAAAAATCCGTCAGGTAAACCGGAAGGTTAAATTTTCTCATCCTCTTGCTTACTTGGATCCCAAATTTCTTATGAAGACCCAACATCACGAAGCTCGCCGCACGACCCGGCATAGTGGCCAGGTAGTTACCTCCACCGGTTTACCGAATAGTCCGGTTCGAAAACGCCATTCAGAGGTCTCTAATTTGCCTGTCAGTGCTTGTCCTAAAATGGGCTGTTTTCGTCAACCTCTTAATCCGTCTGACTCCGATTATCAGGTCACTTCCCATTCATCATCTGGCGAGTCATCAGCTACCTAGCTGCCGCCGCTCAAAACGGTGCTTGGGTAAGCCATACTTATCATAATGCTTCTGGTGTATTACTTTGTAGCATATACTGTACTGACCTTTGTTACTCCTTTCAGGGCCAAGCCTAAGCCAAGCAAGAAGGCTCGCCTAGATAAAGCGGCTGAAGAAGATGCTATTCCTGAACCGGACAGAGTACTCAACCCTGAAGCGGCCATCTGTGAGGATGTGCCAAACGACCCACCACCACAAGATGATGATTTTATTACTGAAGAAAGACATGTTGATACCTCCGGTCCTGTTGACCAGCCCAGAAGCCCCATCCGGATTGAGAAATCCACCAGTTCATCCAAGTCTACTAATAAACTGACGGCCCCAATGCAAACTGGCGACGCCAAGGATGATGAAGTTGTTATTACTGGCATTGGCCATACAGAGCCAAGCAATCCTGTCGCTTTGTCTAAACATACTGCCAAGGAAGAATTTGCTGCCTTTGGCAAGGGCAAGTGGAATGTTGATCTGGTGACTTACGCTGCTCTGAATGCCCAAGACATCCATTCCAGCTATCTGAACCGGCTGTATACCAGTCGTGACTATGAAGCCGGTCTGGTTAACATGATGAAAGATAAATATGAGGTAACTTCCATATGCTCTTTCCTGCTTGTATGCTTCAATTCTTGCTGACTCGCCTAGCCCCCAAGGACCGGTTTGTAATCTTCTTTCAAACCGGGACTTGCTAATATAAATCTTAAAGCCTCGAAATTCGCTGATGTAGCCCCCAAGGGCCGGTTCAACTTAGTGTAGTTAAACCGGGACTTAAGTAATTAATATCGCCGCATCAGAACTTATTTGAACAAATAGCCATTAGCCCCCAAGTGCCAAGTTGAATACTTGTATTGAGCTTGGGACTTTATAATCAAGTGAAATATGAAGATCAAATAGGCATTAGCCCCCAAGCGCCAAGTGCATAACTTGTTATGTGGTTGGTGCTTCAATTCTTGCACTACTTGCTGAATCATATAACTGTCTGTATGCAGGCT
>NW_021284356.1:0-1294 GCF_002162155.2 Triticum dicoccoides
TCTCGCCCGGCTCAACCTTGACGATGAGCCGCGCCAGCGACCCCGACGAGGAGGAACGGGAGGAGGAGGAGGAAAAAGGGGACGCCGCCCTCCTCGGCATCCACTGGCCGCCGATTCGGGCCGGGCGGGAGGATAGGTCATGGGCAGGTCGTTGCTGCCCTCGAGGTGCCCGAGGACGGCGTGAAGCAAGCGGCCGGGGGCGCCCCACCACAGGCGGCACCCCTCGTTGTTCTGTCGGCCCTTGACCACCGGCGCCCCGTTGGTGGAGGCGATCCGTTGCGCCTGCCGGTGTTGGATGTACGCCGCCCACGCCTCATGGTTGCTGGCGGCGTACTGCGGGAGGGCCCGCTGCTCGTCCGTCAGCGACGCCCGAACATGGTCAACCTCCGTGGAAAAGAGGTCGGGGCGCGCGTCGATGTCGGGCACCGGGGAGATGGGGACGCCGCCGGCGCTAAGCCTCCAACCCAACGGCCCGACGCGCATGTCGGGAGGTGCCAGGATGTTGGCCTCGAAGAGCAGGTAGGCCTCCCAGTCGTGGAGGGAGCGGCGACCGAAGCCGATCGCCACCGCCCCATTGCCGGGGAACCGCTCGGCCATCGTCTTGGGGAGGAGGGAGGGGGAAGAGAGGTGGAGCACGGCGGTTGTGCGCGAGGAGAGAGGCAGAGAGCTCGGCGGCAGGGAAGTGGGCGGGTGTAGCCTGCGGCGAAGGGGAGGGATTGCTTTTATAGCCAGGCGCCGTGTGTACGCGTGGCGGAAGGAGGGTGACACCACGCCGCCTGTGAGCGCCGCCCGTGAGGAATCAATGGAAGGCTGACCAGCGGCGGGCCCACAGCGCATTCGCGCCAAAACCACTCGGCGGGCCCGCAGCGCGTTCGCGCCAAAACCACTCGCCCCGGTGCCCCGGGCACCCCCCAGCGCGCCGGGTTCGTCCTAGGTACTCCGGCACTAATTTCGGTCCAAGCCGGCGAAAAACAGGCTCTTGGGGGCGCGACTGGCCGATTTTTGGGCTCCGGCGCGGAAAAATCGCCTGGTGAGGGCCTGTTGGGGGCGCGGCTGGAGATGCTCCCAAGCCGAACCCAAGCGCCCGAGTGTCGCATGGGGGTGCCGGAAAAGACAAAAGGGGTGCGGGGCCGCTCTATCGGTGAGAGGAGGCCCTTTTCCTGCCGTTTCCTCCCGCTCCCCCTCGGCTTCCCTCTCATTCTCCATTCCTCCTGCCAATCTCCTCCTCCTCCCTTCCAAGCCGAGCGCCATGCCGCCGAAGAAGTATGTGTCCCCTCGCGCCACGATGGATACC
>NW_021284357.1:0-549 GCF_002162155.2 Triticum dicoccoides
ACCGACACGTAAACGCACCTTGGGGTTCAACAAGAATGGAAATCATTTGGGACCAGAAAACGGTGAGTAATAGTCCATGAAACAGGTCAGAATCGACAAAAACCGCGTGTTTTGATGACCGACACGTAAACGCATCCTAGGGTTCGTTAACCGTGGAAATCACTCCAGGACCCCAAAACAGTGAGTAATACGTCACGAAACGGGCCAGAATCGGCCAAAACTGTGAGTGTTGATGACCAAGACGTAAGCGCACCTTGGGGTTCAACAACTATGGAAATCGCTTTGGGACTCCCAAATGGTGAGTAATAGTCCACGAAACGGGTCAGAATCGGCCAAAACTGCGAGTATTGATGACCGACACGTAAACGCACCCTAGGGTTCGTTACTCGTGGAAATCAGTCCGGGACCCCAAAACAGTGAGTTATAGTCCATGAAACGGGCCAGAATCGGCCAAAACTATGAGTGTCGATGACCGACAGGTAAACGCACCCCAGGGTTCGTTACTCGTGAAAATCACTCCGGGAACCTAAATCAGTGACTAATAGTCCA
>NW_021284358.1:0-793 GCF_002162155.2 Triticum dicoccoides
GGATTTGTTTAGTTAAAAGTTAGCCATTGCAACTTCGTGTACTTCGTTTGTGTCCAACGACCAGACCAAGACCGCTTACGGATCCCCACCTTTATCAATACTTCATATATACTCGCAATATTCAGATTGCTTTTATCATATTCTTGCTTGTTCTTCGATTGCTTGCAGGAATAGACCTTCGTGGTCAGGTTGATTGTGCTCCGGCGTGGTCAATAACCTCTCGGAGTTGGTTTAGCGATTGCTAAGGCGCAACGTCGTGCACGTTTGTAGTCGGATCGTCAAAGTCGTCTCCACCAAATCGTTAGTTATCATCTCATCGAAAGATCGGGACACCCCGCCTCTATCAAGTGGTATCAGTTTTCAGGTTGCTCGGTGAGAATTTCCAGTTTTCCTAGATTAGATTTATTTTCTTACCTATTGTCCAAGAAAAAGCCACAAAACAAAAGTTAGATCTATTCATCCTTTGTCCTAGCCAGACTGAGCCTTTGCAATTTTCTTTTCATTGTTTGCATTATTGAATTATCGGTTGCATCGCCATGTCGAGTTGCTGGTCTTAGTGTCTAGTTCCTTTAGAGTTTCGAGTTCTGTTCATATTAGTCACGCAGCCGCTGCATCATTATCCCATCCGCTGTCCACCATCCCATCCACCAATTTCCACCACGTGCTACGCACTGTTTATTGTCATAATCATAGTTGAGGTCACTCACATCTTCGCCAGATCGAATCTGCATCTTATCTAGTTTGTTTTGGAAAGAGGGAGAAAAAAAGAGAGAAAAAAACGAGAGAAAAAAAA
>NW_021284359.1:0-989 GCF_002162155.2 Triticum dicoccoides
ACTCCTTTGATGAGACCAGCATGCGTTTTGTGCGGCGCATCCAGGAGTCTGAGGTGAAGGAGGCTTTAAAAAGGATGAAAGGAGGCAAGGCGATGGGCCCTGATTGTATCCCCATTGAGGTGTGGAAAGGTCTCGGGGACATAGCGATAGTATGGCTAACCAAGCTTTTCAACCTCATTTTTCGGGCAAACAAGATGCCAAAAGAATGGAGACGGAGTATATTAGTACCAATCTTCAAGAACAAGGGGGATGTTCAGAGTTGTACTAATTACCGTGGAATTAAGCTGATGAGCCATACAATGAAGCTATGGGAGAGAGTCATTGAGCACCGCTTAAGAAGAATGACAAGCGTGACCAAAAATCAGTTTGGTTTCATGCCTGGGAGGTCGACCATGGAAGCCATTTTCTTGGTACGACAACTTATGGAGAGATATAGGGAGCATAAGAAGGACTTGCATATGGTGTTCATTGACTTCGAGAAGGCCTATGATAAGATACCGCGGAATGTCATGTGGTGGGCCCTGGAGAAACACAAAGTCCCAGCAAAGTACATTACCCTCATCAAGGACATGTACAATAATGTTGTGACAAGTGTTCGAACAAGTGATGTCGACACCGATGACTTCCCGATTAAGATAGGACTGCATCAGGGGTCAGCTTTGAGCCCTTATCTTTTTGCATTGGTGATGGATGAGGTCACAAGGGGTATACAAGGAGATATCCCATGGTGTATGCTCTTTGCAGATGATGTGGTGCTAGTTGACGATAGTCGGACGGGGGTAAATAGGAAGTTAGAGTTATGGAGACAAACCTTGGAATCGAAAGGGTTTAGGCTTAGTAGAACTAAAACCGAGTACATGATGTGCGGTTTCAGTACTACTAGCTGTGAGGAGGAGGAGGTTAGCCTTGATGGCCAGGTGGTACCTCGGAAGGACACCTTTCGGTATTTGGGGTCAATGTTGCAGGAGGATGGGGGTATTGATGAAGAT
>NW_021284360.1:0-1269 GCF_002162155.2 Triticum dicoccoides
TCTACTACCGTGTCATCGCCGTCCGTGAGGGGGGCCACGCACCGGAGACGCGTCCCGCCTCTTCGGACATACCACCACACCACCCCGCATGTATGAGGGCCCGGTGCGACGCTTCGGAGGCATTGCTACCCCCCAAGTGCCCCCGTCCCACCTAACCCTGTAGCGTTTGACCACGAGATCTAGCCCTTTGACTTTGCATGGACGGGCTTTGACCAGTGGACCTCCCCACCCGGTTGTGTTAGGTCAACCCATAGGAATACTTTGGAGCAACATCCGGGCCAGACCCAGAGCAAGATCCCCTCCGTGTAGACCCCACGCGTCCGTTTCCCCCCTCCAGGTGCCGGCGGCGGCGCTGTCCGTGAGGGGGGCACACCCCGGACACGCGTGCCGGGCGTTTGCAACCGCCACAACACTTCCAGACTTGTGAGAGGCCGCCTACGCAAGATTTGGCGGCATGCTAGCCCCCGGAGGCCGCCGGCCACAGCCGTAGACGCGCGAAGGGCAATCCGCGTAGAGGGAATTTTTCGAATACTTCTTCATCACCAAAAATTATGAAAAAATACCATCCTTCCTATAGCACATGTGCCCACGTCGTGCAAAAAACTCATGATTTTATCGCACTCCGAGTATTTAGTAATATTGACGCCGCATCATTACCGCAGAACATCTACTACCGTGTCATCGCCGTCCGTGAGGGGGGGTCATGCACCGGAGACGCGTCCCGCCTCTTCGGACATGCCACCACACCACCCTGCATGTATGAGGGCCCGGTGCGATGCTCCGATGGCATTGCTACCCCCAGTGCCCCCGTCCCGCCTAACCCTGTAGCGTTTGACCACGGGATCTAGCCCTTTGACTTTGCACGGACGGGCTTTGACCAGTGGACCTCCCCACCCGGTTGTGTTAGGTCAGCCCATAGGAACACTTTGGAGCAACATCCGGGCCAGACCCATAGCAAGATCCCCTCCGTGTAGACCCCACGCGTCTGTTTCCCCCCTCCAGGTGCCGGCGGCGGCGCCGTTCGTGAGGGGGGGCACACCCTGGACACGTGTGCCGGGCGTTTGCAACCGCCACAACACTTCCAGACTTGTGAGAGGCCGCCTACGCAAGATTTGGCGGCATGCTAGCCCACGGAGGCCGCCGGCCACAGCCGTAGACGCGCGAAGGGTAATCCGCGTAGAGGGAATTTTTTGGATACTTCTCCATCACCAAAATTATGAAAAAATACCATCGTTCCTATAGCACATGTGCCCACGTCATGCAAAAAAA
>NW_021284361.1:0-3391 GCF_002162155.2 Triticum dicoccoides
GGGGGGGGGGGGTGCTAGTCATGACATCATGTTACCGGGTCACGTAGAGATCAATGTTACAACTCTTGGAGATATGTCCCAACCATCATATCTGACCGAGATTCAGATCCGATTGGTGTCAGGATACCTGAGACTCAGGATGTCCGAGAAGAAAAGGCGCAACACAAATCGTTGAAATGGCATTGCAAGCTTCTCGGGAAATGAACTATGGGAGCGGGTTTTCTGAAGCAATAGTTCACCATTAAACCAGGGAGAGGACAAGGAGGTGTCTGGTGAACTCAACGGCAATTCACCGAGATTCCCAAAAGATGGATTTCCACCATTAAGTGAACAAGGAGATAACATTTGTCAGATCAACTGATATAAGGAAGTATGCTCGAGGAAAACATACACAATTAAACATTGGTTGAAGGGTGCGCCCGAAGTACGGGTTGGGTTGCACGACCAATGTTAGAATGGTGATTCAATTAGCGAAGGACTTGGAATGAACTATCGCCCATTCACTTCAAAGCAATAGGGTTGCTAGAAGTTTTGAATTCACACGTCATAGCTCCATTGTCGGTATTCCGGTTGAAAACAATACGGGGACCAAGGAATGAACGAAGATGGCAAGAAGTATTATGATATCAAGAATTATTAAGAGGTGGTGAAATTCTCACCACATTCTTGACAAAAAGAGATGGTAATACTTCCGAGGTAAGGAAGATCAACTGCTGGGTAGCAGTGATCTCAAGGTTTACACAAAACACGAACAAGTTGTGTTGAATGGAAGGCAATAAAGTGGTCGATGAGAACAGGAATCATCGAGGGGCAAGGATGGTATTACCCATCATGAATTCAATTGAATTCCTGGAAGAGCTCATAAGGTTGATGATGATCACGACACAATTGTCGAGAGATTTCATGCAGATGTAGTCAATCAGCGACGACATCAAGTCAAAGGAATGATGAAGCAAGAGGTTATTGGAACCACAGTTACGACACGAACTCGAACTCAAGCTTGTTGTTTAAGGCGAAATGATATGACGATGAGGATCGACGTAAGGTTAGTTCATCGTCGAAAATTGTGCTCCGAGAAGAAGGGCCGGGTAGCACAGTTAAAATCATCACGATAAAGATATAGCCAAACAGGCTAGGAATGATGGGAAGGAATATTAAACTCATAAGCAACGCAAATTACTTAGGGTTATCGAACCGAAATGTGGAATCGGTGTTCTCGATTGACGACAACCCAGAACCCGAGAAAATTGGAATCAGTGAGAATTAATAGTTGATGAAGAACCCATAATAAGTTATGCAGTTCCATGATATTCTTGAGATACCAGAGCTTAATACTCAACAGTAGAGCAAAGTAAAGGTTGGACAGGTGCAATGATCTGCAGAAGACAAGTACTTCAACTTGTCCAAGAAACGGTATTAAAAAGGAGAACATGGCCGGAACCACGATTGCAAAAGGCCGAATCCCAGATATAAGAACTTATACCAAAGAGGGTTTTAAGAGGAGCACCCATGATAAGATTAGCATCGTGTCCATGGGCATGAGCGCAAGGTTCAAGGTCGACTCCCACTTCTCCAATACACAACTTCTCATTTACTACTCTAAGTTAAGAATGTTTAGAGTTTGAAAGTTTAACTTGCGGAATACCGGAACGTTATGACCCATGAAAACTCTTGGGTTCACACAAATTAAGGAAGGTATACGTTCAACCCATCGGGGCATCTTAGGCACGTATACCATCAACTTCAGGGGTAAATAACTCAAGCTCGGAGGTAGAGCATGGTTGACAAAGCAGAGGATACAATTTACCAAAGGCATTATGTATCCGAGGAAAGGCTCACAAGGTTATTGAATATGAAGGGCGTTGTTAGGTAAAATCCAACAATGGATCGGGCGATCCACAACGGAGCTGATGTGAGTATCGGTACTCAATCAGAGGAAGAAAAAAAAATGCACGGGCATCATATTATAGGACAACTGAATAATTTGATGCTTCGATAACAAAGGAATTATGATTTCCAAAACAAAGGATCAGAATCAGACGCTCTGACCAAGGATGGATAAGTTCAATAGACTTAGGGGACAATCAACGACAATTGGATTGGTCGAGAACCAATTCCAGTTAAAAGAATGGAAGCTCAGCCGGAAAGGTAATTTATAAGGATCAATGATGATTGCGTGTATTCGCAACATATTGAGTCAACAGACTCAAAATGATAATGACAAGGAATGCCTATAAGATTTCTATACTTACGGGATTAATCATAATGAAAGCAAACAAGAAATTCCAGAGCAATAGGTTGCTGAGGATTTTCGGAATATCGGGTGGTATTTCGAAGACTTTTGTGTAACACATGAACAACTGGGGGATGAGCGGATACTCGATAAGTGCAAGAATTTATTTGAAGGGGGTATTCATGTGGCAAAGAACTTCTAGGCAGTAGGCACAAAGTATTCTCGGAACAATAGAGAAAACTTCGGGGTATCTTGTAATAACAAGATCAATGGGGGATGATCATATGAATGGCAAGTGTAAGTAGTTATCCATACGGATTTATCGGTGGTCAGGAATAGCAAAAGTGATGGGCACAAAGTCTCGAGAGAACATCAGAGAGTATCTTCGGAATCTTCTGATGTAGCAGGCGATCACCTGGACTGAAGGGGCTCTTCGGGAGAAAGTATTTTCGAGAACCTAAAGTCAGATTTTAGTAGAAATCGTTTAACCCGAGTAGAAGAGAGTTCAGAGTCCCAGAGTAAAGGTCGAGGAGTAAAAGATCCTAATACCACCCAATGGCGACGTGGGCCCATAAGGCACACAGCCATGTTAGTAAAAGTTTTTGCAATGTCTAGACTCGACTTCGGCCAAGGAGTGTGGAAGGGGGATTCCTACAGGCAGTCGGCTCTGATACCAACTTGTGACGCCCCCGTTTCAATCGTACACTAATCATGCACGCAAATGTGTACGAACAAGATCAGGGACTCATGGGAAGATATCACAACACAACTCTAAAACATAAATAAGTCATACAAGCATCATAATACAAGCCAGGGGCCTCGAGGGCTCGAATACAAGTGCTCGATCATAGACGAGTCAGCGGAAGCAACAATATCTGAGTACAGACATAAGTTAAACAAGTTTGCCTTAAGAAGGCTAGCACAAACTGGGATACAGATCGAAAGAGGCGCAGGCCTCCTGCCTGGGATCCTCCTAAACTACTCCTGGTCGTCGTCAGCGGGCTGCACGTAGTAGTAGGCACCTCCGGGGTAGTAGTCGTCGTCGACGGTGGCGTCTGGCTCCAGGGCTCCAGCATCTGGTTGCGACAACCAGGTAGAAGGGAAAGGGGAAAAGAGGGAGAAAAGCAACCGTGAGTACTCATCCAAAGTACTCGCAAG
>NW_021284362.1:0-1097 GCF_002162155.2 Triticum dicoccoides
CGGCCGAAACTGCAAGTGTTGATGATCGACACGTAAATTCACCCCGGGGTTTGTTAATTGCGAAAGTCACACCGGGACCCCAAACAGTGAGTAATAGTCCACGAAACGGGCCAGAATCGGCCACAACTGTGAGTGTTCATGACCGACACGTAAACGCATTTTGGGGTTCAACAACTATGGAAATCACTTCGGGACCCCTAAATGTTGAGTAATAGTCCTCGAATCGCGTCAGAATTGGCCAAAACTGTGAATGTTGAGGACAGACACGCAAACGCACCCCGGGAATTGTCAATCATGGAAATCGCTCTGGGACGCCAAAATGGTGAATAATCGTGCACGAAATGGACCAGAGTCGACCAAAATTGTGTGTTGATGACTGACATGTAAACGCACCACGGAGTTCGTCAATCGTGGAAATCACTGTGGGACGCCCAAAACTAATTAATAGTGCAAGAATCGGGCCAAAATCGGCCCAAACTGCGATCGTTGATGATCGACACGTAAGCGCACCATGGGGTTCAACAACCATGGAAATCGCTTTGGGGCCCCAAAACGGTGAGTAGTAGTCGATGAAACGGGCCAGAAGCGGCCCAAAATGCGTGTGTTGCTAACCGACACATAAACGCACCCCGGTGTTCGTCAATCATGGAAATCACACCGGGACGCCAAAACAGAGTAATAGTCCAAGAAACGGGCTAGAATTGGCAAAAACTATGAATGTTGATGACAGACACATAAGTGCACCTTGGAGTTCAACAACCATGGAAATCGCTCTGGGACCCCAAAGCGGCGAGTAATAGTGCACGAAACGGACCAGAATCGGCCAAAATTCTGAGTGTTGATGACCGAAACGTAAACGCACAACGGGGTTCGTAAATTGTGGAAATCACTCCAGGACCCCTGAAACTAAGTAATAGTCCAAGAAATGGGCCAAAAATCGGCCCAAACTGCGATTGATATGACATACATGTAAGCGCACCTTGGGGTTCAACAACTATGGAAATCTCTTCGGGACCCCAAAACGGTGAGTAATAGTCCACGAAATGAGTCAGAATCGACAAAAACCATGAGTGTTGATGTCCGATACGTAAACGCAC
>NW_021284363.1:0-1464 GCF_002162155.2 Triticum dicoccoides
ATGACTTGCTAGTTGATTATGCTATTGATATGAGTAATTATGAGACCTGAGAATTATTGCAAATGTGGTAAGTTATGATCTCTGTTGAAAACTTGAATACTGGCTTGACATAGTTACAACAACAAGAGCAAACAGAGTTTGTAAAAGTTTTTCTTTCTTTCTTTCAGTTTGTCAACTGAATTGCTTGAGGACAAGCAAGGGTTTAAGCTTGGGGGAGTTGATACGTCTCTGTCGTATCTACTTTTCCAAACACTTTTGCCCTTGTTTTGGACTCTAACTTGTATGATTTGAATGGAACTAACCCGGACTGACGCTATTTTCAGCAGAATTGCCATGGTGTTGTTTTATGTGCAGAAAACAAATATTCTCGGAATGACCTGAAACTCCACGGAACATCTTAGAAAAACTAATAATAAATCCTCGCCAAAGATGAAGACCAGGGGGCCCACACCCTGTCCACGAGGGTGGGGGCGCCCCCCCTCTAAGGCGTGCCCCCTACCTCGTGGGCCCCCTGGATGCCCTCCGACGCCAACTCCAACTCTATATATTTGCTTTAGGAGAGAGAAAAAATCAGAGAGAAGAAATCATCGCGTTTTACAATACGGAGCCGCCGCCAAGCCCTAAAACCTCTCGGGAGGGCTGATCTGGAGTCCGTTCGGGGCTCCGGATAGGGGGATTCATCGCCGTCGTCATCATCAACCATCCTCCATCACCAATTTCATGATGCTCACCGCCGTGCGTGAGTAATTCCATCTTAGGCTTGCTGGACGGTGATGGGTTGGATGAGATTTATCATGTAATCGAGTTAGTTTTGGTAGGGTTTGATCCCTAGTATCCACTATGTTCTGAGATCGATGTTGCTATGACTTTGCTATGCTTAATGCTTGTCACTAGGGCCCGAGTGGCATGATTTCAGATCTGAACCTATTATGTTTTCATGAATATATGTGAGTTCTTGATCCTATCTTGCAAGTCTATAGTCACCTACTATGTGTTATGATCCGGCAACCCCGAAGTGACAATAATCGGGACCACTCCCGGTGATGACCATAGTTTGAGGAGTTCATGTATTCACTATGTGCTAATGCTTTGTTCCAGTTCTCTATTATAAGGAGGCCTTAATATCCCTTAGTTTCCAATAGGACCCCGCTGCCACGGGAGGGTAGGACAAAAGATGTCATGCAAGTTCTTTTCCATAAGCACGTATGACTATATACAGAATGCATGCCTACATTACATTGATGAATTGGAGCTAGTTCTGTGTCACCCTATGTTATGACTGTTACATGATGAACCGCATCCGGCATAATTATCCATCACTGATCTGGTGCCTACGAGTTTTCCATATACTGGTTTACGCTTATTTGCTTTCCCGCTGCTACTGTTACAATCACTACAGAATACCAAAAACATTACTTTTGCTGTCTTTACTTCTGTTGCTGGTACCACCACTGTCATATTACT
>NW_021284364.1:0-1177 GCF_002162155.2 Triticum dicoccoides
TGATCATGAATCTTTGAAACATATTAAAAGTCAAGCTAAACTGAATCGTAGACATGCTAAATGGGTTGAATTCATTGAGACTTTCCCTTATGTCATTAAACACAAGAAGGGAAAAGAAAATGTTATTGCTGATGCATTGTCTCGTCGCTATACTATGCTTTCACAACTTGACTTCAAAATATTTGGTTTGGAGACCATCAAAGATCAATATGTGCATGATGCTGATTTTAAAGATGTAATGCAGAATTGTAAAGAAGGAAGAATGTGGAACAAGTTTGTCGTTAACGATGGATTTGTGTTTCTTGCTAACAAGCTATGCATTCCAGCTAGCTCCGTTCGTCTTTTGTTGTTGCAGGAGGCGCATGGAGGAGGATTAATGGGACACTTTGGCGTGAAGAAGACGGAGGACGTACTTGCTACACATTTCTTTTGGCCAAAGATGAGACGGGATGTTGAGCGTTTTATTGCTTGATGCACTACATGTCAAAAAGCTAAGTCACGACTCAATCCTCATGGTTTATATATGCCTTTGCCTGTACCTAGTGTTCCTTGGGAGGATATATCTATGGACTTTGTTTTAGGTTTACCTCAAACAAAGAAGGGGAGGGATAGCATATTTGTTGTCGTGGATAGATTCTCGAAAATGGCACACTTTATACCATGTCATAAAAGCGATGATGCTGTTAATGTTGCTGATTTGTTCTTTCGTGAAATTATTGGCTTGCATGGTGTGCCAAATACTATTGTTTCAGATCGTGATACTAAATTTCTTAGCCACTTTTGGAGATGTTTATGGGCTAAGTTGGGGACTAAACTGCTTTTTAGTACTACTTGTCACCCCCAAACTGATGGACAAACTGAAGTAGTCAATAGAACGTTGTCTACTATGCTTAGGGCTGTTTTGAAGAATAATAAGAAAATGTGGGAGGAATGCTTGCCTCATATTGAATTTGCTTATAATCGTTCATTGCATTCTACTACTAAGATGTGCCCTTTTGAAGTTGTGTATGGTTTCCTACCTCGTGCACCTATTGATTTGTTGCCTCTTCCATCTTCGGAGAAGGTTAATTTTGATGCTAAACAACGTGCTGAATTGATTTTAAAAATGCATGAGTTAACTAAGGAAAACATTGAGCGTATGAATGCTAAATATAAACTTGCTGGAGATAAGGGTAGA
>NW_021284365.1:0-3722 GCF_002162155.2 Triticum dicoccoides
GCACGGGTGCGCCAGAATTCGTCTTCCACCGCCCCGTTCTCCTCCGACCATCGCGTCCATGTCCGACGCTCGTCGGGCCCGCGCCGAGCGCCGAGCCGCTCTCGCTTCCCGCATCACCCAGACGGCTCCTGTCGGCGGGCGTCCTCGCCGTTCCCCGTCACCTGCCGTCAATGCCGCCACCGGCCCGACGGGAAACGAGCAGCAAGCGTTGTCTCAGCATCCGTCCGTGCGGCAAGACGGCCGCGCCGCTACTCCCTCGTTCACCCTAGCTGGTTCTTCGTCCCGCGCGCTCCGCGCACCCATGGAGGCTCAAGCTGCGCTCATCGCGGCAAACGAGCTCCTGTGCTACCGTCCCGTCGACGACGTCTACGAGGAATGGCTCGACCGCATCGCCGAGCTCGTCCGCGCCACAGGGGGCTCTCCTGCGCCCTCCGTTTCGCTGCACCGCACCCCACCCCGCGCGGGCGACGAAGCTCCTGGGGCACCCCAGCCGCCTCCTCCTCAAGAAGGCGCCCTGGCTCCAAGGCGCGTGGCCCCTGGGCGGAACTCGCTCCGTCAGGTGCCAGCGCGGCAAGAGCAGAGCTGCCAAGAAGTCCCTCGCCCGCAAGAAGCTGCCCGGGCGCTCCCTGCTCTAGCACGTCGCGACCATGCTCCTGCTCCCGCACGTCAAGACCCCGCACTGCTCCCAGCTGCAGCGCATGGGGACCTGCAAGACCAAGCTCTCCGTCACCCAAGGCCTCCCGTGGCCACAGCAGGCTGCCGTGCCTTCACCACCGAGCTACGCAGCGTCGCGTGGCCCGGCAAGTTCAAGCCAGACCTGCCTCCTCGTTACGACGGCACGGCCGACCTTGCGGATTTCCTCTAGCTCTATGAGCTGGGCATCGAAGCCGCCAACGGAGACAAGAAGGTCATGGCGAACCGGTTTCCCATGGCGCTCAAGGACGGGGCCCGCACCTGGCTCCTGAACCTAGCTCCAGGCACGATCTCCTCCTGGGACAAGACACGCACCCGTTTCATCACCAACTTCCAAGGTACTCACGACCGGCCACCCGCCGTGAGCGACATGCGCCGCATCAAGCAACAACCCGGAGAGACCCTGCAGAAGTACATCCAGCGCTTCAACAACGCACGCCTCAAGATTCCCAAGGTGACCGAGGAGGCCATCATCTCAGCCTTCTTCGACGGCGTGCGCGACGTCAAGATGAAGGAGGAGCTGGCGATGCATGAAGACCTGTGCACTTCCTTGGAGCTGTTCAACTTGGCGACCAAGTGCGCCAGGGCTGAGGAAGGGCGTCTCTCCCTCCTCGAGCTGCCTGCCGCAGATCCATAAGAGAAGAAGCCCAAGGCCAAGGATGTGAAGTGCAAGGGGGCTGCCGTGCTCACGGCAGAACCAGACACCAAGTGGGGCAGAGATCAGCCTGAATCTTCCAAGGGCAGTCGGTACTGTGTGTACCACGACCTCCACACCCACAAAACCAACGAATGTCAAGAGCTCCGAGCCGTGCGAGAAGGAAGGATCGGCCGTCGTCCCGACCGTGGTGACCGAGGCTACGGTCGAGGAGGAGGAAGGAACACATGACGCTGGGAAGACCGCGGCCCGCGCCAAGGGTGGCGTGATCGACCTCGCGAGGATCACTGGCAAGACCCGCCTCGCGAGGGAGACTGGAGGGATCAGCCTCGCGAGGATCGCCCGCAAGGCAACGCAGGCCTCCCTCCGCTGCCGCCGCAGCCAAGGAGAAACGAGGACCGCCATCAGGACGAGGGGGCTGGGGGCTTCCAGGAGCCGCGCGCGATCGCCTGCATCCTGGGCGGGGCTCAAGCCCCAGCCTCTCAGTGCATCTTCAAGCAGTTCGCCCGCGAAGTGAATGCAGTCCTCCCCAAGCTCGAAGCCACGCGCCCTCTCAGGTGGTCGGCGTGCGCCATCACGTTCAGCTCAGCGGATTATCTCAAGTGTGCGGCCACAGCCGGAGTCCTCCCGATGCTTTGTTCCCCAATCATCAGCAACATGCTGGTCACCAGGACCCTCATCGATGGCGGGGCAGGGCTCAACGTCCTGTCCGTGGAAACATTCAACAATCTCCAAGTGCCCTACAACCAGCTTCAGCCAACCAAGCCTTTCTCCGGAGTCACCGATGGCTCCACGGTCCCGATTGGGCAGGTCCGCCTCCCTGTCACCTTTGGGGCACGCAACAACTACCGCACCGAGCTCATCGACTTCGATGTCGCTCACATTCGCCTGCCGTACAACGCCATCCATGGGTACCCAGCGTTGGCCAAGTTCATGGCCGTGACTCACCACGGCTACAACGTCCTCAAGATGCCAGGAAGTGGCGGAGTCATCACGGTGCCCTGTGAAGAGAAGGACGCGGTGTGTTCCCTGGAATGAGCCTTTCAGGCTGCATCACTGGAAGACCCAGATCACGAAAGCAGGAGGCTTCCCGAGACCACCCCCAAGAAGAAGAAGACATCGTCCGACCCGGCACCTCAGGAGGCAGGCCCCTCAGGGCCCGCGCCTACCCAGAGGGAACCTCCTTCCATTGCATAGGAAAGTGCGCCCGGCGCCCTCCTCAGGCAGGGCTCGGGGGCTCTCCCCTGGAGGGCCACCGACCTGGCTAAGGTCACGAGGGAGGCGCTTGGGCACCACATGGAGGCGTGTTTCGAAGCACATTTCCCTCAAGAAGGAGTAAGGCAAGGAGGGCCAGACCCTCAGGAGTTTGTCAGCAAGGCCATTCAGGAGCTACAGGAGTCAAGAGTCATGAGAGGCGGCGGCCGCCTGCCAGCTGTGGCTCCCCATCCAGGCGAGGATGATGGGCTGTGCGTCTGCATCGACATACCAGGGCTCAATCGAGTCGCCTCTCTGGAGCATCTCTGGCCCTCGCGAGTGGGGCGCTGCGAAGGTCCACCCCATAGCTATGTTCGCATGCCTTACGGCTTGCCGAACGCGGCTGCCACGTACCAGCGCCACATGAGGGGCATCATGGAGGCTCAAGAGGCCAGGCGTTCCACAGCCTTGGCGGAGATGGAGATGGTCCGCGAGGAGCCACTAGCGCCTCCGGAGCCTCCCGAGGCCCCTGGGCCTGGGGGCTCGTGAGGATCGGCTTCCACAGCCCACCGAGTCTGCTACACCAACACTCCTTCGTCCTCAACATCATCAGGTGACATCTTTCAAGTTTCATTTCCAGCTGGGAGCGCCCCCCAGGGCTGCATTATTCCCAGGCCACGTGGGTCCATCCCTGCAGCATGTATCCCTTTTATTTCATGTTGTTAGCTTACTTTATTGGGGGCGCCCCTCGGGCTGCATCATCCCCAAGTCGCTTGGGCTTGACCCAGTGATGTCCGCCTTCCCAGCATCTATTTGAATGAATCCACTTCTTTGCGGCTAATGTGTTTGACCTAGTTGCCCGCTCAACTGACGCCAACTGACGGAGCTGCTCCCAAAACGGCACGACGCTTGCGCATGGGTCCGTCCTTGCAACGCCGACAAACCTGAATGGCTGAGCTCTTGCCGCGGCAGCCCCTCATGGTGCCACCTCGTCAAGCCTTCAGTGCCTCATCGCCCCTCGGAAGCAACCAACGGCTGACTGTCAATTGTCATGGCAACCCCTCATTCTTTCTATGATGGGTCTACAGGATCTCCTAAAGGAGCTGCGTCAGGCGAGGCCCTTGCAGTGTCTCCTTCACTCTCATCCGCGCGAACCGCTTGCACGTTAAAGGGGGGGGGG
>NW_021284366.1:0-3722 GCF_002162155.2 Triticum dicoccoides
GCACGGGTGCGCCAGAATTCGTCTTCCACCGCCCCGTTCTCCTCCGACCATCGCGTCCATGTCCGACGCTCGTCGGGCCCGCGCCGAGCGCCGAGCCGCTCTCGCTTCCCGCATCACCCAGACGGCTCCTGTCGGCGGGCGTCCTCGCCGTTCCCCGTCACCTGCCGTCAATGCCGCCACCGGCCCGACGGGAAACGAGCAGCAAGCGTTGTCTCAGCATCCGTCCGTGCGGCAAGACGGCCGCGCCGCTACTCCCTCGTTCACCCTAGCTGGTTCTTCGTCCCGCGCGCTCCGCGCACCCATGGAGGCTCAAGCTGCGCTCATCGCGGCAAACGAGCTCCTGTGCTACCGTCCCGTCGACGACGTCTACGAGGAATGGCTCGACCGCATCGCCGAGCTCGTCCGCGCCACAGGGGGCTCTCCTGCGCCCTCCGTTTCGCTGCACCGCACCCCACCCCGCGCGGGCGACGAAGCTCCTGGGGCACCCCAGCCGCCTCCTCCTCAAGAAGGCGCCCTGGCTCCAAGGCGCGTGGCCCCTGGGCGGAACTCGCTCCGTCAGGTGCCAGCGCGGCAAGAGCAGAGCTGCCAAGAAGTCCCTCGCCCGCAAGAAGCTGCCCGGGCGCTCCCTGCTCTAGCACGTCGCGACCATGCTCCTGCTCCCGCACGTCAAGACCCCGCGCTGCTCCCAGCTGCAGCGCATGGGGACCTGCAAGACCAAGCTCTCCGTCACCCAAGGCCTCCCGTGGCCACAGCAGGCTGCCGTGCCTTCACCACCGAGCTACGCAGCGTCGCGTGGCCCGGCAAGTTCAAGCCAGACCTGCCTCCTCGTTACGACGGCACGGCCGACCTTGCGGATTTCCTCTAGCTCTATGAGCTGGGCATCGAAGCCGCCAACGGAGACAAGAAGGTCATGGCGAACCGGTTTCCCATGGCGCTCAAGGACGGGGCCCGCACCTGGCTCCTGAACCTAGCTCCAGGCACGATCTCCTCCTGGGACAAGACACGCACCCGCTTCATCACCAACTTCCAAGGTACTCACGACCGGCCACCCGCCGTGAGCGACATGCGCCGCATCAAGCAACAACCCGGAGAGACCCTGCAGAAGTACATCCAGCGCTTCAACAACGCACGCCTCAAGATTCCCAAGGTGACCGAGGAGGCCATCATCTCAGCCTTCTTCGACGGCGTGCGCGACGTCAAGATGAAGGAGGAGCTGGCGATGCATGAAGACCTGTGCACTTCCTTGGAGCTGTTCAACTTGGCGACCAAGTGCGCCAGGGCTGAGGAAGGGCGTCTCTCCCTCCTCGAGCTGCCTGCCGCAGATCCATAAGAGAAGAAGCCCAAGGCCAAGGATGTGAAGTGCAAGGGGGCTGCCGTGCTCACGGCAGAACCAGACACCAAGTGGGGCAGAGATCAGCCTGAATCTTCCAAGGGCAGTCGGTACTGTGTGTACCACGACCTCCACACCCACAAAACCAACGAATGTCAAGAGCTCCGAGCCGTGCGAGAAGGAAGGATCGGCCGTCGTCCCGACCGTGGTGACCGAGGCTACGGTCGAGGAGGAGGAAGGAACACATGACGCTGGGAAGACCGCGGCCCGCGCCAAGGGTGGCGTGATCGACCTCGCGAGGATCACTGGCAAGACCCGCCTCGCGAGGGAGACTGGAGGGATCAGCCTCGCGAGGATCGCCCGCAAGGCAACGCAGGCCTCCCTCCGCTGCCGCCGCAGCCAAGGAGAAACGAGGACCGCCATCAGGACGAGGGGGCTGGGGGCTTCCAGGAGCCGCGCGCGATCGCCTGCATCCTGGGCGGGGCTCAAGCCCCAGCCTCTCAGTGCATCTTCAAGCAGTTCGCCCGCGAAGTGAATGCAGTCCTCCCCAAGCTCGAAGCCACGCGCCCTCTCAGGTGGTCGGCGTGCGCCATCACGTTCAGCTCAGCGGATTATCTCAAGTGTGCGGCCACAGCCGGAGTCCTCCCGATGCTTTGTTCCCCAATCATCAGCAACATGCTGGTCACCAGGACCCTCATCGATGGCGGGGCAGGGCTCAACGTCCTGTCCGTGGAAACATTCAACAATCTCCAAGTGCCCTACAACCAGCTTCAGCCAACCAAGCCTTTCTCCGGAGTCACCGATGGCTCCACGGTCCCGATTGGGCAGGTCCGCCTCCCTGTCACCTTTGGGGCACGCAACAACTACCGCACCGAGCTCATCGACTTCGATGTCGCTCACATTCGCCTGCCGTACAACGCCATCCATGGGTACCCAGCGTTGGCCAAGTTCATGGCCGTGACTCACCACGGCTACAACGTCCTCAAGATGCCAGGAAGTGGCGGAGTCATCACGGTGCCCTGTGAAGAGAAGGACGCGGTGTGTTCCCTGGAATGAGCCTTTCAGGCTGCATCACTGGAAGACCCAGATCACGAAAGCAGGAGGCTTCCCGAGACCACCCCCAAGAAGAAGAAGACATCGTCCGACCCGGCACCTCAGGAGGCAGGCCCCTCAGGGCCCGCGCCTACCCAGAGGGAACCTCCTTCCATTGCATAGGAAAGTGCGCCCGGCGCCCTCCTCAGGCAGGGCTCGGGGGCTCTCCCCTGGAGGGCCACCGACCTGGCTAAGGTCACGAGGGAGGCGCTTGGGCACCACATGGAGGCGTGTTTCGAAGCACATTTCCCTCAAGAAGGAGTAAGGCAAGGAGGGCCAGACCCTCAGGAGTTTGTCAGCAAGGCCATTCAGGAGCTACAGGAGTCAAGAGTCATGAGAGGCGGCGGCCGCCTGCCAGCTGTGGCTCCCCATCCAGGCGAGGATGATGGGCTGTGCGTCTGCATCGACATACCAGGGCTCAATCGAGTCGCCTCTCTGGAGCATCTCTGGCCCTCGCGAGTGGGGCGCTGCGAAGGTCCACCCCATAGCTATGTTCGCATGCCTTACGGCTTGCCGAACGCGGCTGCCACGTACCAGCGCCACATGAGGGGCATCATGGAGGCTCAAGAGGCCAGGCGTTCCACAGCCTTGGCGGAGATGGAGATGGTCCGCGAGGAGCCACTAGCGCCTCCGGAGCCTCCCGAGGCCCCTGGGCCTGGGGGCTCGTGAGGATCGGCTTCCACAGCCCACCGAGTCTGCTACACCAACACTCCTTCGTCCTCAACATCATCAGGTGACATCTTTCAAGTTTCATTTCCAGCTGGGAGCGCCCCCCAGGGCTGCATTATTCCCAGGCCACGTGGGTCCATCCCTGCAGCATGTATCCCTTTTATTTCATGTTGTTAGCTTACTTTATTGGGGGCGCCCCTCGGGCTGCATCATCCCCAAGTCGCTTGGGCTTGACCCAGTGATGTCCGCCTTCCCAGCATCTATTTGAATGAATCCACTTCTTTGCGGCTAATGTGTTTGACCTAGTTGCCCGCTCAACTGACGCCAACTGACGGAGCTGCTCCCAAAACGGCACGACGCTTGCGCATGGGTCCGTCCTTGCAACGCCGACAAACCTGAATGGCTGAGCTCTTGCCGCGGCAGCCCCTCATGGTGCCACCTCGTCAAGCCTTCAGTGCCTCATCGCCCCTCGGAAGCAACCAACGGCTGACTGTCAATTGTCATGGCAACCCCTCATTCTTTCTATGATGGGTCTACAGGATCTCCTAAAGGAGCTGCGTCAGGCGAGGCCCTTGCAGTGTCTCCTTCACTCTCATCCGCGCGAACCGCTTGCACGTTAAAGGGGGGGGGG
>NW_021284367.1:0-1484 GCF_002162155.2 Triticum dicoccoides
AACCAACTTGATCACGAGCTCAACATAGCGGTCAGGTGACAACCTGGTAATACTTCCGAGAAGATCTTCGGAAATCACGAACCACCGATATGTTACTAAGCTCGAGAACAATCTTGCTTTTCAGGGCAAGATGATATGATCAAATGAGCGAGGACTTGACAAAATCCTAACTCATCAATCAAAGAGTGCACCAGGAAATAAGGACTAGGTAGCACGATCAATCTTAGAATGGTGATTCAATAACCAACATACTGAGAATAGGATTATTGTCCATTAACTACCAAGCAATGGGGTTGCTAGGAGTATTGAGTTCACACATCATGATTCACTTGTCGGCACTCCGGCTGCAACAACACGGAACCGAGGAATGAAAAAGGATGGCGAGAAGTATCACTATGTCAAGAATTCACAAAAGGTGGTGCAATTCTCATGAAATTCCTGTCATAAAGAAGGTAATACTTCAGGGTAGAGCAGACCAGAAACTGGATTGGCATTTTGATCTGCGGAGCACAACTACTTTGACCCAATCCTAGATATGGATGAGGTACTGGAGTTTGTTTCTCCAAGTCAGTCAGGACAGAATGGCTTGACGGACCACAAGAGTAATAAGCATTGATAACACGAATGCACCAATACTCTTGACTATCAATTGATAGACGAGGGTCAGAAGAGAACTAAAGAGGGACAACTCAAAGGACATACGATTTTCTGAGTTGTGGACGCATGGTTTAGCATGTCGAACGAATCCCACATATTTCTTCCGGATAACCATGCAGAAAGGTAGAGCTGGCAGAGTCACAATATAGCATCGAGAACCCATCGAGAGCACTCTGATTGTGATCTTTCGATCAGCGAGGAACATCTGCCATAAGCGGTTCATAGTATTTGGAAGAAAGGAATACCACGAACATCGAGGACTAATGCAAGGTTACTAATAACCTAAAGGAACGAGCAAAACTATCAACATAAAGCAAGTAGGGTGAATCTCGGGTTCAAAACCCAGGGATAGAATACCTACTAACTAATAACATCACGGGATGCTTTCGAGAATGATGGCCAGAATCATCACACTGGGACACCAATCATGGCTAAATTACTAGGTGATCCCCTAAGACACCTAGGGTCATAATAATATCCCCAACATATATGTCAAGGTAACAGAGTACCTCAACTTACTGATTAGTGTGGTTAATCTGGCCCAAAGGAACATTGAAACGGGAGGAAGGAATTTGCAAGTGCATCAGACTGTTTAGAGACCTGAGATGACTCGGACAGCGTAACGGCTGTAAATGCTCAAAAAAGATTTGAGACATTCACAAAAATGGTGGCATAACCACTCAGAAGCACAATATCAAGGTTTGGAGATCAACAATTAACATACAGAGGTAGAAACTGAACTGAGGCTTAATCCAACAATCTTATAAGTCCACTGATTAGCAACACGTGATCCTGATAGAAGAAAAGATAGCCTAGATCTTAATCCC
>NW_021284368.1:0-1579 GCF_002162155.2 Triticum dicoccoides
CAATGTACTCCGCTTCACACGTAGATCCCACCACGACGCTCTGCTTGGAACTGCACCAACTCACAGCTCCTCCATTCAATAAAAATACGTATCCGAATTGTGACTTAGAGTCATCTGGATCAGTGTTAAAGCTTGCATCGACGTAATCGTTTAGAACGAGCTCTTTGTCACCTCCATAAACGAGAAACATATCCTTAGTCCTTTTCAGGTATTTCAAGATGTTCTTGAAGGAAATATGCCCTAGAGGCAATAATAAAGTTATTATTTATTTCCTCGTATCATGATAAATGTTTATTATTCATGCTAGAATTGTATTAACCGGAAACATAATACATGTGTGAATACATAGACAAACTTAATGTCACTAGTATGCCTCTACTTAACTAGCTCATTAATCAAAGATAGTTATGTTTCCTAACCATAGACATGAGTTGTCATTTGATTAACGGGATCACATCATTAGGAGAATGATGTGATTGACATGACCCATTCCGTTCGCTTAGCACTTGATCGTATAGTATGTTGCTATTGCTTTCTTCATGACTTATACATGTTCCTACAACTATGAGATTATGCAAGTCCCGTTTACCGGAGGAACACTTTGTGTGCTACCAAACATCACAACGTAACTGGGTGATTATAAAGGAGCTCTACAGGTGTCTCCAAAGGTACATGTTGAGTTGGCATATTTCGAGATTAGGTTTTGTCACTCCGATTGTCGGAGAGGTATCTCTGGGCCCTCTCGGTAATGCACATCACTATAAGCCTTGCAAGCAATGTAGCTAATGAGTTAGTTATGGAATGATGCATTACGTAACGAGTAAACAGACTTGCCGGTAATGAGATTGAACTAGGTATTGAGATACTGACGATCAAATCTCGGGCAAGTAACATACCGATGACAAAGGGAACAACGTATGTTGTTATGTGGTTTGACCGATAAAGATCTTCGTAGAATATGTAGGAGCCAATATGAGCATCCAGGTTTCGCTATTGGTTATTGACCAGAAACGTGTCTCGGTCATGTCTACATAGTTCCGAACCCGTAGGGTCCGCACGCTTAAGGTTTCGATGACAGTTATATTATGAGTTTATGAGTTTTGATGTACCAAAGGCTGTTCGGAGTCCCGGATGTGATTACGGAGATTCATATATAAAAGAATTCAGAGGAGATTCAAATATTGTTCATAGATAATCTTGATCATAAACCCACAATTCATCGGATCTCGGCAAACACACCGCAAAAAGAATTACATCGAATAGATCTCCAAGAAGATCGAGGAGAACTTTGTATTGAGAATCAAATAGAGAGAAGAAGCCATCTAGCTAATAACTATGGACCCGAAGGTCTGTGGTAAACTACTCACACTTCATCGGAGAGGCTATGGTGTTGATGTAGAAGCCCTCCATGATCGATTCCCCCTTCGACGGAGCGCCGGAAAAGGCCCCAAGATGGGATCTCACGGGTACAGAAGGTTGCGGCGGTGGAAATAGGGTTTCATGGTGCTCCTGGATGTTTTCAAGGTATATGGATATATATAGGCGAAGGAAGTCGATCAGGGGAGCCACGAGGGGCCCA
>NW_021284369.1:0-1190 GCF_002162155.2 Triticum dicoccoides
GATATAAAGTAGAAAACCATTTAGGTAAGGGGGAAGGAATCTCATGATATTACCCATACAACGGTTTTAGGATAAGTGATAAATAAAATTTAGCATCGTGCTTCAAATGTTCCTGTTGAAAATCGGAGTACCATTGACATGCTTCGAGATAGCATTGACATGGTCTTCAGGTGAAGACCAGACTTTGGAAACACGAAGGATCCATCAGGAATAACTTGTAGAATAAGTCTTACAATTTCCTCATGGATAAATGGATAACCTTGCTGAAAAGGAATCTATAATGATAGGTCCTCCAGCCGGGGAGGGGGGGTGCTAGGCATGACATCATGTTACTGGGTCATCAAAGGATCAACATCATAACTCTTGGAAAGTTGTCCCAACCATCATATCTGACCGAGATTCAGATCCGATTGGTGTCAGGATACCTCAGACTTAGGATTCCTGAGAAGAAAAGGTGCAACGCAAATTGACGAGACGACATTGTAAGATTCTCGGGGAAATGAACTATGAAGGGATTTACGTTAACAAGAGTTCATCATTAACCCAAGGAGAGGACAAGGAGGTGTCTGGTGAACTCAACGGCAATTCATCGAGATTTCCAAAAGATGGATTTCCACAATTATGTGAACAAGGAGATAACATTTGTCGGATCAAATGAGAAAATGGTGTATGCTCGAGGAGAACATACACAGTTAAACATTGGATGAGAGGTGCACCGGGAATATGGGCTGGGTTGCACGACCAATGCCGGAATGAAGATTCAATAATCAATAGTCTAAGAATGAACGACCGACCATTAACTTCAAAGCAATAGGGTTGCTAGAAGGAAAGAATACAAACAACACCGTTCACTTGTTGGAATTAACACGGGGACCAAGAAAGAATGGTGACGGTGAGAAGTATTTCTATGTCAAGAATTCTCAAGAGGTGGAACAAATCTCAGAACATTCTTGACATAAAGGATGGTAATACTCCAAGGTAAAGAAGAACAATTGCTAGATAGCAAGGAACTCAAGGTATAACACAAAACACGGACAAGTTTGTGTTGAACGGAAGGCAATAAAGTGGTCGATGAGAACAGGAATCATCGAGGGGCAAGGATGGTATTACCCATCATGAATTCAATTGAATTCCTGGAAGAGCTCATAAGGTTGATGATGATCACGACACAATTGTCGAGAGATTTCATG
>NW_021284370.1:0-1134 GCF_002162155.2 Triticum dicoccoides
GGCCAGGTACTTCTATGTTGATTTCTATATTGAAAGGAAGGATCCATAGGCTTCAATGTGTTGGGGCTACTAAATTAAAAAAGGAATTATCCTACTATTAAAGGGAATAGGTATTCTTGGTTTGGTTTAGTCCTTTTCGTTTGGTCAATCTGGGCCAGGTACTTCTATGTTCATGGGCCTTTTATGGGATTCCATAGGGACCGCGAAAAATAATTGGGTCAAAATAAATCAACATTGTGGGAATTGAACACAGGACCTTCTGTCTAGATCTTCGATGTAACTAATTAAGCGAATGAGCAAACTAAAGGAAGGATTGCGTCCTTTTCTTGGTTTGGTTTAGTCCTTTTCATTTGGTCAATCTGGGCCAGGTACTTCTATGTTGATTTCTATATTGAAAGGAAGGATCCATAGGCTTCAATGTGTTGGGGCTACTAAATTAAAAAAGGAATTATCCTACTATTAAAGGGAATATGTATTCTTCGTTTGGTTTAGTCCTTTTCGTTTGGTCAATCTGGGCGAGGTACTTCTATGTTGATGGGCCTTTTATGGGCTTTCATAGAGACCGCGAAAAATAATTGGGTCAAAATAAATCAACATTGTGGGAATTGAACACATGACCTTCCGTCTAGATATTCGATGTAACTAATTAAGCGAATGAGCAAACTAAAGGAAGGATTGCGTCCTTTTCTTGGTTTGGTTTAGTCCTTTTCGTTAGGTTAATCTGGGCCAGGTACTTCTATGCTGATTTCTATATTGAAAGGAAGGATCCATAGGCTTCAATGTGTTGGGGCTACTAAATTAAAAAAGGAATTATCCTACTATTAAAGGGAATAGGTATTCTTGGTTTGCTTTAGTCCTTTTCGTTTGGTCAATCTGGGCCAGGTACTTCTATGTTGATGGGCCTTTTATGGGCTTTCATAGAGACCGCGAAAAATAATTGGGTCAAAATAAATCAACATTGTGGGAATTGAACACAAGACCTTCTGTCTAGATCTTCGATGTAACTAATTAAGCGAATGAGCAAACTAAAGGAAGGATTGCGTCCTTTTCTTGGTTTGGTTTAGTCCTTTTCGTTTGGTCAATCTGGGCCAGGTACTTCTATGTTGACGGGCCTTTTATGGGCTTTCATAGAGA
>NW_021284371.1:0-983 GCF_002162155.2 Triticum dicoccoides
CTTCATGATCACTATCATAAGCTTCCACTTCAATTGGTGTAGGTGCCACAGGAACAACTTTCTGTGCCCTGCCACACACTAGTTGAAGAGACGGTTCAATAACCTCATCAAGTTTCCACCATCCTCCCACTCAATTCTTTCGAGAGAAACTTTTCCTCGAGAAAGGACCTGATTCTCGAAACAATCCCTTATTGCTTTCGGATCTGAGACAGGAGGTATACCCAACTGTTTTGGGTGTCCTATGAAGATGCATTTTATCCGCTTTGGGTTCGAGCTTATCAATCCTGAAACTTTTCCACATAAGCGTCGCAGCCCCAAACTTTCAAGAAACGACAACTTAGGTTTCTCTAAACCATAATTCATACGGTGTCATCTCAACGGAATTATGTGGTGCCCTATTTAAAGTGAATGTGGTTGTCTCTAATGCCTAACCCATGAACGATAGTGGTAACTCGATAAGAGACATCATGGTATGCACCATATCCAATAGGGTGCAACTATGACGTTTGGACACACCATCACACTATGGTGTTCCAGGCTGTATCAGTTGCGAAACAATTTCCACAATGTCTTAATTCTGTGCCAAACTCGTGATTCAGATAATCATCTCTATGATCATATCATAGATCTTTTATCCTCTTGTCACGACGATCTTTCAACTTCACACTGAAATTACTTGAACCTTTCAATAATTCAGACTCGTGATTCATCAAGTAAATATACTCAACATCTACTCGAATCATCTGTGAAGTAAGAACATAACGATATTCACTGCATGCCTCAGCACTCATTGGACTGCACACATCAAAATGTGTTACTTCCAACAAGTTGCTTTCTTTTTCCATCTTACTGAAAACGAGGCTTTTCAGTCATCTTGCCCATGTGGTATGATTTGCATGTCCCAAGTGATTCAAAATCAAGTGAGTCAAAACGGTCCATTTGCATGGAGTTTCTTCATGCATATACACCAATAGACATGGTTC
>NW_021284372.1:0-2657 GCF_002162155.2 Triticum dicoccoides
TTTTTTTTTGTCTGGACTAATTAGGGCCTCCTTCTGTTTGCTCTAATTGATATAATTGTTGTGGCATGCAGCAGCCAAGCCAACAACAGAGCCAGGCTTAGGCCTGATGACGACTTGACAAATATGATCAAGATGCTGAAGATGAGGAATCTGACGAAACTGAAGAAATAGGGGGTACTCTTATCTTTAGTTCCTTATATCATTTTTTGATATTCATTGCTATGTATCTGTATAAACTTCCTTCGGCCATTATTGACAATTGGTCAGCAAAAGAATTGCATATCTCTAGCCATCCAGAATAAGCGGATGAGATGATGTGCATTCATTTGGTGGCACAAAATCAATTTCCTTTGCCAGCTAATAGTACATACATTAAGAAAATTACTACAGTTGGCAGCTCTTCACTGCATGTTTTGAAATGTTTCGTGTGCTTGTCCTACCAAGTCACTTACAGAAGCAGGTACAACATGCTAAGTAAGCATCCAATTATTTACCCCATTTTTTGTATCAATCTGAGAAAGATGAGAACGATGGCTGGAAGGCAGGGCGTTGTTGGATGGAAGGAAGAGTGAGAGAGATAGGAGGGGCATGAGGTGACAAGTTCAATGGGGTTGCCAAGGAGGTTTGAGGGAAACAGGCCGCCATTGAGATTTTTATATCCGCTGGCATGCGCGCTTGCTTGCTGATGTGCACGTTTGGCTGTTGTTGCTGCGCATGTGTGCGTGGTATGCCCCTGCCACTTTGTATCGCTGCGATGTTGTGTGCTTGCTGCTGCTGATCAGCGTGTGTGTGCGGTTGTGCGGTTGCTGTCGCGTTTTCTGATAAAACCGCCATGCACTTCACTTTTCACGCTTCTATGGTTGGTTCATATGTGGTTATCGAAGCAGGATAAGTTCTTGAGAAGGACTCTAATTGCTATGGACCACAAGATTTCAGATGTCGCTCCCTATTGCGTATTGCCGTTGACATTAGACTTTCTATCCAGTAAGAGGGACATTGGGATCATTGTTCATCTAGAGAAGTCAGTGCCAAATCTACGTCAGGACATTGGGATGTTAATGATTGGAGGTGATGTTTTTCTCTTCCATACCTAAATTGTCTTTAGTATAAGTCCATATAAAGAGAACTGCAGTGTTCTAACTATTGAAGCACAATTGTTAAATTAATTAATTTTAGCTATGTTATAGTTTGAGCTGAGGGCTTCTTACCATTTTTACTTCTACTAGATTCATTTGTCACACAGTTTTTAGAGCAGGGTACTTGACAAATGAGTTAGATCACTTTTCTGTCTGAGAGTCGATTTTTTTGTGTGTTAGATGGATTGACAAGTACCAAAGATTGATGCCAAGCAGAACTAAAACCTATGCATGGATTACCTTCAGTCCCGCATTCCAATCAACAACATTGGGCCGAGCGAGCGCGCGGGTGGCGCAAGAGGCAATGGGCAGCCGGTGGCGATTGAGTGGTGAGCGGCGGTGGCGAGGTCGAGCGGTTGGCACAAATGGCGAGTAGGCAATTACCGTGACGGGCGAGCGGACGGGGCGAGTATGTTTCACGATTGCATCACAATTAGAATAAAGTAGACAATGCATACGTGTGGCCATTGACTGATTTTGTGTGTTATGTACTTGTGTTAACAGCCAGCCAAATCAATCGGACAAGGACCATTATGTACGTGAGTGTGTTGGCAGTGGGTATATCTGAAGATTATTTCTCAACTCGGCATGTGGGTAGAGACTAAAAAGACGATGCCATGGTAGCATGGCAGACCTGGCAAGTGCCACGAACATGATGATATTCTTCCTTTTCTTAATTCCTTGATTTAAAAAATAATTTGTTCTGCGTGTGTAGGAACATAGCAGTCGGGCAAATGACACTTTGTCATCTTGATCTATCAAGGGAAATAATTTCTTTACTTTAGAAAATGTGGGTTCGGATTGGTCTGTTGAGTTATGGCTGGCTGATCGGAATAATTTTTCGATTTAAAAAATGTAGCAAATAGCATTTCATTAGAGATTGGTCTGTTGAGTTATGGCTGGCTGATCGGAATAATTTTTCTATTAAAAATGTAGCAAATAGCATTTCATTAGAGATGGCTTTGCAGCAAATTGCAAATGGCTCAAACCAAGCCATCGCTGCCTCGTCGCTCTCGCTCGGAGCGACAACGACCGCCGGTCTCTTCTTCGCCTTCTTAGTCGGCATCTCCTCCATCCGGATGCCCTGCGGCATGAGCCACTCTACCACCACCTGGGACTCGACCTCCGGGAAGTTTAGGTCCGTCTTCGTCCGTCCGACACGTCACACCGCCACGTCGTAGGCACGCGCGGCCTCATCGGCGGTGGGATACGTGTCGAGCCACCAACGCTGCCCGGCATCAGAGAACTCCAGTCCGAAGTTCCCGGAGGGCTTCGCCCTCATGCCGAAGAAACCAGACTTGCCCTTCGGCGTCTTCTTCGGCGCCATCGGGGAGCGGGCGGCGGCCGAGCGGGGAGCGAGGCGGCGACGTGCGGCGCGGGGCGGAGGCAGACGGAGCGGGATGGCGGCATGCGACGCAGGGCGGAGGCGGATGAACCGGAGAGAAGGCGGAGGGAGCATGGCCGGAAAGGATGCGGATGGAGCGGCGCCGGGCGGAGGATGGACCGGAGGCGGAGGCGGCC
>NW_021284373.1:0-1773 GCF_002162155.2 Triticum dicoccoides
TTTACCGGAGTCCTGCTAGCCCAGTGCTACAGCCCGGACCCACTTGCTGATGACCGACACGTTCGAAGCTGGGTCATGGATGCCTGTCCCTGTAAGTCTGTGCCACTTTGGGTTTGCGACTAGTCATGTCAGCCCGGGCTCCTTATCATATGGATGCTAGCGACACTATCATATACGTGAGCCAAAAGGCGCAAACGGTCCCGGGCAAAGGTAAGGCGACACCCGTGGGGATACCGTGCGTGAGGCCGCAAAGTGATATGAGGTGTTACCGGCTAGATCGATGTGACATCGAGTCGGGGTCCTGACAGCGTTGGTATCAGAGCTTGACTGCCTGTAGGATTACCAAGCCAAACTGGTCGAAGTCGAGTCTAGAAATTCTTTAGTTATATAAGGGAATTGATTGTGGGATGGAACGTAAGGCTCTTTTTACTCCTTATACCTTATGCATTTCTGATCTGAGTCATCTTATCTTTCCTACGGGGATTAAGAACTAGGCTATCTCTTCTTTCTATCAGGATCACGTGTTACTTATCCGTAGACTTATAAGATTGTTGGATTTAAGTCTCAGTTCAGTTCCTACTACTTCCGTATGTTAATTGTTGATCTCGAAACCTTGTTATTGTGCTTCTGAGTGGTTATGCCACCATTTTTTTGAATGTCTCAAATCTTTTCTGAGCATTTACAGCCGTTATGCTGTCCGAGTCATTCCAGGTTTCTAAATAGTCTGATGCATTTACAAAATCCTTTCCCTCTGGTTTTCGATGTTCCTTTATGCCAGCTCAATCACACTAATTGTTGAGTTGAGGTATTCTATTGCCTTGACACTTATGTTGGAGATATTATTATGACCCTAGGTGTCTTAGGGGATCATCTAGTAATCTAGCTATGATTTGTGTCCCAGTGTGATGACTCTGGCGTTATCCCCGAAAGCATCCCGTGATGCTACTTAGTAGTAGGTATTCTATTCCTGGGTTCTTAAACCCGATATTCACCCTACTTACATCATGTTGATAGTGTTGCTAGTTCCTTTAGTATATCAGTAACCTTTGCGATAGTCCTCGAGGTCCGTGATATATCGTTCTTCCAAATACCATGAACCATTATGGCAGAAGTTTGTTGGATCAAAAGATCACAACAGGCCCTCTATGAGTTCTCCATGCTATATTGTGACTCTGCCAGCTCAACCTTTCTGCATGGGTTATCCGGAAGAATTATGTTGAACTTTGTTCGGCATACCAACCCATGTATCCACAACCCAGAAAGTTATATGTTCTTTTGAGTTGTCTCTCTTTAGTTGCATTCTGACCTCGTCTATCAATTGATAGTCAAGAGTATGCGTGCGTTCGTTTATCGATGCCTATTACTCTTGTGGTCCGTCAAGCCATTCTATCGCGGAATGACTAGGAGAAACAAACTCCAGTACCTCTTCCATATCTAGGATGGGGTCAAAGTAGTTGTATTCCGCAGATCAAATGCCAATCCAGCTTTTGGTTCTGTTCTACCTTGGAGTATTAACCCCTTTATGTCAGAATTGTCATGAGAACTGCACCAACTCTCATGAATTTTGACGTAGTAATACTTCTCACCATCATTAGTCATTCCTCGGCCATCGTGTTGATGCAACCGGAATACCGACAAGTGAATCATGATGTGTGAACTCAATACTCCTAGCAACCCCATTGCTTGGTAGTTAATGGACAATAATCCTATTCTTAGTATGTTGGTTATTGAATCACCATTCTAAGATTGATCGTGCTACCTAGTCCTTATTTC
>NW_021284374.1:0-2537 GCF_002162155.2 Triticum dicoccoides
AAAAAAAAATCAAAGCTAAAATGGAGGAAAAAGCAAAGACAGAAGATAAAAATCCAAAAGAGAAGATATGCACGTCCAAGGAACGGGCCACGCCCTCTGAGCTGCTAGGCTGGGCACCGTCTGTGGGATGCAGCGGTAGCACACGACAAGGTGATTCTCCTACATGCTTCCAACTACCAATGTTTCTTTTACTCCCTCGGTTCTAAATTACTTAAAATTCTAAATTTGTCTTAAGTCGAACATTTTTAAATTTACCTACAACACCAAAGTTCGACCCCAGCAGCTCCCGGAGAAGGCATGGCCATGGACCAACTGTAGTGTCATTGTGCAGAAAATAGAAGAAGACATGCATTGTTTTCTTTCTCGATATTAGCCACGAGATTCTTCCCCACCCGTCCCCTTATGCTGCCGAAATTTCCAATCGAATTTCTCACGACCTATCGAAATTTTGGCCTTGTTTCTAAAAAAACAAAAGCCTTAGGGTGTTGACTGCAAGATATCAGGACCTGTCCGCAATTCCATTTATGGTAATAACAAAAGGGTGTATTTGTTAAGAATTGCTCAACATTGTTTGGATAAATGTGTTGGTTTCATTCCCTATTTTTCTTTTTTTGCGAGTGATGGAAGCCAAGTGTTTGTTTTGAAGAAGCGTCCTTCATTTCGTTGCCCTGCCCCTTGTCTCCATTTTGCGCGTCCATGCCAACATCACCACGGGTCCAACGACAATGATCATTTTTTTTAACATCAGTACACACGCAAGCGCTTATATATTTGTGCATACACCCACCCTTATGAACGCACACACGCACACCGTATCTCTATGAGCATCTTCGAGAGACTGAGCCGATATATCATCTTGAGATTTACGAAGTCACTGTAGGCGCCTCGTCATCGACGGGAACGTCTCCTCCCATTGAAAGCGTATCGTCGGAAATCTTGAAAAATATCCAAAAATAATGCGAGCACTAGGACTTGAACCTTGATGGTTCGCACCAAGGTTCAAGTCCTAGTGCTCGCATTATTGCTAGATTTATTTTAAGATTTACCTCTATACCTCTAACCATCATCGGAATATCATTGTTCCTCTGACCATTCACCAAGATGTTGGGATCCCAACGACATCGATCCTTGCTGGAATTACCCTTGCTCTAAATGTTGCGACCTGCCTATCCAAGTGGAGATAAACAGACTATACTCCGAGTCAGCACGTCGATCATCGTATCCGTACGAGAGGCCGGGCACGGATCACAAATGAATCTGACTTTCCGAGCTATGAAGTGGAACATATTGAAGCGGAATCGAAACTAACTTGTCCTTTTTTTTGTAACCTCATATAAGTAACGGGCATATACGGACACGGAGTTCCAATCTGACCGCAAAGTTCATATAACAAAGTTCCAATCTCCCGATCCGTTTCAGACGCGTCCCGCTTCCCGATCCGCCGACGCCCGACATCCACTCCGACCGCAGCAGCTCCGGGCGGCCGTGTCCAGCAGGCGGAGGGGTCGCACGGTTCCTCGCGTGGCAGGCTTCACGCGGCCAGGCTAGCTACTTGCCGGCAAAAAAGAGGAGGAAAACTCCAGCCGCCGCGCCATGTCAATTTCATCGCCGCTGGAGGATGAGGACCTCCTCCGGGAGATTTTCCTCCGGCTCCCTCCGCTGCCGTCAACCCTCTCCCGTGCCTCCCTCGTATGCACGCGCTGGCGCCGCATCCTCTCCGATCCCCGCTTCCTCCGCCGTTTTAGCAGACACCACCCGGAACCTCCTCTCTTGGGCTTCTTCAAAGGGTTTCATCTCAGATATTCCGCCCGGGCCAGACCCATAGCAAGATCCCCTTCGTGTAGATCCCACACGTCTGTTTCCCCCTCCAGGTGCCGGCGGCGGCGCCGTCCGTGAGGGGGGGCACACCCCGGACACGCGTGCCGGGCGTTTGCAACCGCCACAACACTTCCAGACTTGTGAGAGGCCGCCTACGCAAGATTTGGCGGCATGCTAGCCCCCGGAGGCCGCCGGCCACAGCCGTAGACGCGCGAAGGGCAATCCGCGTAGAGGGAATTTTTCGGATACTTCTCCATCACCAAAAATTATGAAAAAATACCATCCTTCCTACAGCACATGTGTCCGCGTCGTGCAAAAAAACTCATGATTTTATCGTGCTCCGAGTATTTAGTAATATTGACGCCGCATCGTTACCACAAAACGTCTACTACCGTGTCATCGCCGTCCGTGATGGGGGGCCACGCACCGGAGACGCGTCCCGCCTCTTCGGACATGCCACCACACCACCCCGCATGTATGAGGGCCCGGTGCGACGCTCCGGTGGCATTGCTACCCCCCAGTGCCCCCGTCCCGCCTAACCCTGTAGCGTTTGACCACGAGATCTAGCCCTTTGACTTTGCACGGACGGGCTTTGACCAGTGGACATCCCCACCCGGTTGTGTTAGGTCAGCCCATAGGAACACTTTGGAGCAACATCCGGGCCAGATGTTCCCGTGGGCCTATGGGCTGACCTTACACAACCGGGTGGATACATCTAC
>NW_021284375.1:0-2537 GCF_002162155.2 Triticum dicoccoides
AAAAAAAAATCAAAGCTAAAATGGAGGAAAAAGCAAAGACAGAAGATAAAAATCCAAAAGAGAAGATATGCACGTCCAAGGAACGGGCCACGCCCTCTGAGCTGCTAGGCTGGGCACCGTCTGTGGGATGCAGCGGTAGCACACGACAAGGTGATTCTCCTACATGCTTCCAACTACCAATGTTTCTTTTACTCCCTCGGTTCTAAATTACTTAAAATTCTAAATTTGTCTTAAGTCGAACATTTTTAAATTTACCTACAACACCAAAGTTCGACCCCAGCAGCTCCCGGAGAAGGCATGGCCATGGACCAACTGTAGTGTCATTGTGCAGAAAATAGAAGAAGACATGCATTGTTTTCTTTCTCGATATTAGCCACGAGATTCTTCCCCACCCGTCCCCTTATGCTGCCGAAATTTCCAATCGAATTTCTCACGACCTATCGAAATTTTGGCCTTGTTTCTAAAAAAACAAAAGCCTTAGGGTGTTGACTGCAAGATATCAGGACCTGTCCGCAATTCCATTTATGGTAATAACAAAAGGGTGTATTTGTTAAGAATTGCTCAACATTGTTTGGATAAATGTGTTGGTTTCATTCCCTATTTTTCTTTTTTTGCGAGTGATGGAAGCCAAGTGTTTGTTTTGAAGAAGCGTCCTTCATTTCGTTGCCCTGCCCCTTGTCTCCATTTTGCGCGTCCATGCCAACATCACCACGGGTCCAACGACAATGATCATTTTTTTTAACATCAGTACACACGCAAGCGCTTATATATTTGTGCATACACCCACCCTTATGAACGCACACACGCACACCGTATCTCTATGAGCATCTTCGAGAGACTGAGCCGATATATCATCTTGAGATTTACGAAGTCACTGTAGGCGCCTCGTCATCGACGGGAACGTCTCCTCCCATTGAAAGCGTATCGTCGGAAATCTTGAAAAATATCCAAAAATAATGCGAGCACTAGGACTTGAACCTTGATGGTTCGCACCAAGGTTCAAGTCCTAGTGCTCGCATTATTGCTAGATTTATTTTAAGATTTACCTCTATACCTCTAACCATCATCGGAATATCATTGTTCCTCTGACCATTCACCAAGATGTTGGGATCCCAACGACATCGATCCTTGCTGGAATTACCCTTGCTCTAAATGTTGCGACCTGCCTATCCAAGTGGAGATAAACAGACTATACTCCGAGTCAGCACGTCGATCATCGTATCCGTACGAGAGGCCGGGCACGGATCACAAATGAATCTGACTTTCCGAGCTATGAAGTGGAACATATTGAAGCGGAATCGAAACTAACTTGTCCTTTTTTTTGTAACCTCATATAAGTAACGGGCATATACGGACACGGAGTTCCAATCTGACCGCAAAGTTCATATAACAAAGTTCCAATCTCCCGATCCGTTTCAGACGCGTCCCGCTTCCCGATCCGCCGACGCCCGACATCCACTCCGACCGCAGCAGCTCCGGGCGGCCGTGTCCAGCAGGCGGAGGGGTCGCACGGTTCCTCGCGTGGCAGGCTTCACGCGGCCAGGCTAGCTACTTGCCGGCAAAAAAGAGGAGGAAAACTCCAGCCGCCGCGCCATGTCAATTTCATCGCCGCTGGAGGATGAGGACCTCCTCCGGGAGATTTTCCTCCGGCTCCCTCCGCTGCCGTCAACCCTCTCCCGTGCCTCCCTCGTATGCACGCGCTGGCGCCGCATCCTCTCCGATCCCCGCTTCCTCCGCCGTTTTAGCAGACACCACCCGGAACCTCCTCTCTTGGGCTTCTTCAAAGGGTTTCATCTCAGATATTCCGCCCGGGCCAGACCCATAGCAAGATCCCCTTCATGTAGATCCCACACGTCTGTTTCCCCCTCCAGGTGCCGGCGGCGGCGCCGTCCGTGAGGGGGGGCACACCCCGGACACGCGTGCCGGGCGTTTGCAACCGCCACAACACTTCCAGACTTGTGAGAGGCCGCCTACGCAAGATTTGGCGGCATGCTAGCCCCCGGAGGCCGCCGGCCACAGCCGTAGACGCGCGAAGGGCAATCCGCGTAGAGGGAATTTTTCGGATACTTCTCCATCACCAAAAATTATGAAAAAATACCATCCTTCCTATAGCACATGTGTCCGCGTCGTGCAAAAAAACTCATGATTTTATCGTGCTCCGAGTATTTAGTAATATTGACGCCGCATCGTTACCACAAAACGTCTACTACCGTGTCATCGCCGTCCGTGATGGGGGGCCACGCACCGGAGACGCGTCCCGCCTCTTCGGACATGCCACCACACCACCCCGCATGTATGAGGGCCCGGTGCGACGCTCCGGTGGCATTGCTACCCCCCAGTGCCCCCGTCCCGCCTAACCCTGTAGCGTTTGACCACGAGATCTAGCCCTTTGACTTTGCACGGACGGGCTTTGACCAGTGGACATCCCCACCCGGTTGTGTTAGGTCAGCCCATAGGAACACTTTGGAGCAACATCCGGGCCAGATGTTCCCGTGGGCCTATGGGCTGACCTTACACAACCGGGTGGATACATCTAC
>NW_021284376.1:0-1684 GCF_002162155.2 Triticum dicoccoides
AAGTCTCTTCCCTTTCATTAGTTAAACGTTTATTTATGTAATTGGCAATATAAGGATTTTCAATGCAATTCACCGCACAATACATAAAAATTTCTTCTAGATCAAAATGAAGAACTTTATCAAGGACAAATTCTGGAAGATCCTTAGTTAAACGTTTTATTTCTTCATAACCCACAAGCAAACTAAGTTAATTCTGATGCGCAAGGGAAATCAAGTCATCACAATATTTGGACACGAATCGATCATGAAACAATTTGCATTGTGTATTTAAATGATCATGTTCATTGCAAACTTCACAAGGATCGCAAAGATATTTTAAATCTTCAGCACAAACATCTAGCCTTTCATGCAACCATTTAGTTTCTAAATACTTATGCCTCTTGCAAAATCTATCTTCCCTATTTGGTGTGTAATTGCAAACTCTATGCACTACACAAAAATTGACATGCTTATAAGAGACAGTTTCATCATGACTAGTGCAATCATCATTAGTACCATGGATATTCAAAGAGTTCATACTAACAACATTGCAATCATGCTCATCATTCAAAGATTTAGTGCCAAACATTTTATAGACTTCTTCTTCTAGCACCTGAGCACAATTTTCCTTACCATCATTCTCACGAAAGATATTAAAAAGATGAAGCGTATGAGGCAAACTCAATTCCATTTTTTTGTACTTTTCTTTTATAGACTAAACTAGTGATAAAACAAGAAACAAAAAGAATCGATTGCAAGATCTAAAGATTTACCTTCAAGCACTCACCTCCCCGGCAACGGCGCCAGAAAAGAGCTTGTTGTCTACTACGCAACCTTCTCCTTGTAGACATTGTTAGGCCTCCAAGTACAGAGATTTATAGGACAGTAGCAAATTTCCCTCAAGTGGATGATCTAAGGTGTATCAATCCATGGGAGGCGTAGGATGAAGATGGTCTCTCTCAAACAACCCTGTAACGAAATAACAAAAAGTCTCTTGTGTCCCCAACACACCCAATACAATGGTAAATTGTATAGGTGCACTAGTTCGGCGAAGAGATGGTGATACAAGTGCAATATGGATGGTAGATATGAGTGTTTGTAATCTGAAATTATAAAAACAGCAAGGTAACTAATGATAAAAGTGAGCACAAACAGAATTGCAATGCTAGGAAACAAGGCCTAAGGTTCATACTTTCACTAGTGCAAGATCTATCAACAATAATAACATAATTTGATCATATAACTATCCCTCAACATGCAACAAAGAGTCACTCCAAAGTCACTAATAGCGGAGAACAAACGAAGAGATTAATGTAGGGTACGAAACCACCTCAAAGTTATCCTTTCTGCTCGATCTATTCAAGAGTCCGTAGTAAAATAACACAAAGCTGTTCGTTCTGTTCGATCTATCATAGAGTTCATACTAGAATAACACCTTAAGACGCAAATCAACCAAAACCCTAATGTCACCTAGATACTCCAATGTCACCTCAAGTATCCGTGGGCATGATTATACGATATGCATCACACAATCTCAGATTCATCTATTCAGCCAACACAAAGTACTTCAAAGAGTGCCCCAAAGTTTCTACCGGAGAATCAAGACGAAAACGTGTGCCAACCCCTATGCATAAGTTCCCAAGGTCACTGAACCCGCAAGTTGATCACCAAAACATACATCAATTAGATCACGTGAATATCCCAT
>NW_021284377.1:0-2136 GCF_002162155.2 Triticum dicoccoides
GGACTCGTCGTCATTGAAGCCTGGTTCAGGGGCTACTGAGGGAGTCCCGGACTAGGGGGTGTTCGGATAGCCGAACTATCATCATTGGCCGGACTCCAAGACTATGAAGATACAAGATTGAAGACTTCGTCCCGTGTCCGGATGGGACTTTCCTTGGCGTGGAAGGCAAGCTTGGCGATATGGATATGTAGATCTCCTACAATTGTAACCGACTCTGTGTAACCCTAGCCCTCTCCGGTGTCCATATAAACCGGATGGCTTTAGTCCATAGGACGAACAACAATCATACCATAGGCTAGCTTCTAGGGTTTAGCCTCCTTGATCTCGTGGTAGATCTACTCTTGTAACCCACATCATCAATATTAATCAAGCATGACGTAAGGTTTTACCTCCATCAAGAGGGCCCGAACCTGGGTAAAAACATCGTGTCCCTCGTCTCCTGTTACCATCCGCCTAGACGCACAGTTCGGGACCCCCGACCCGAGATCCGCCGGTTTTGACGCCGACAATCGCCCTCATGTGATGGAGGGCGTAGTAGGCATCCTTCTGACCGCCAGGCGGCGGCTTGACGCAGGGGAACGTCGTATTGTGGGTGAACACGTGCTTGCCGTACCTACGAACTGGCCTCTTAAAGGTGCCTCCAGATGTGGTGTAGCCGGGGAGAGCATCATCAAGAACTTTCTTGATATTTGTGTAGTCTATCTTGGAGTCACGGTCCGGGGTGAAATACGTGGCCGTGGAATATTTCGGGCTTAAGAGGATGAGTGTGCAATGTGTGTCACTGCACATAACACGGAATGATAGAAAAAAAGAATGATCGAAATCTAAGAAATCATATGTTACGGGGCGGTGAGGGGATGACTTACTCGAGAAAGTAAGGCACGAGGAAGTTATCCTTATCTGGGTTTGCCAAAATGACGCATTCGAGGTGTGAACTCATGACTTGCCGGTCCCCAGCGCTGCCCAAGATCTTGGCACGCATGTAGAAGGGGTCGACTATCACGATGTCCGGGGTCTTGTCTCGAATGATCCACATCTCCATACTCAGTGAAAACAGCCGAACGAAGGTGTAGTGCAGCGGATGAAGGTTAAACATAGCAAAGATGTCATCAAACCGCGGTACGATCGTACCCCCGATGGCGCCATCCACAAAGCCCTTGCCACCTGGCACCTTGGCCACGAAAATCGGGTATGCCACATCATTCTGGGAGAGACGCATCTTCTCCAAAGAAAGAACACTGTCATGCAGACTCCACATAGCACCGGTTGCAGCATTGAGCATATTTGTCGGTAGCATCGCCCTACCCGCCACATGCACCCTCCTCGAGATATCCTGAGGTGAAGGTGGCCCGTCCTGAGCACGGATCGTACTCAGTGCCGGCTGGCTCGCACCGGCGCCCTTGTTAGTCTTTCGTTTCCGTCCCTTCTTCTTGATCTGCTATAATGGGACCGAGTTCTGCTCACAGACCGCCTTCTTGAGCGTGTTGGGGCTGATAATATTTCGCACCTCAGCTATCTGAGGCTCGGTGAAGGCGGGAGCTGGAGGCGTCTCCTGTGAACTAAATGCCAGACGATGCCTGTTGCAATTGGATTTCTCCGTCGTACCAGCTAGATCGCGGTCGTCTTGGTTGGGTTCTTGAGGAGGAGGCCCGTCGAACTCGTCACAGTACCCATGTTTGGCAAAGTACTTATCGACGTTGGTAAATGTACCTTCATCATTGTCGTCATCGTACTGATCTTGTGCCATTTGCATGTCCGGATCCTGTGCCATAGGGATGTCCGGCATGTCCGGTAGCGTTGCGGCGTTCTTGCCATGGCTTGGCGCCGGCACGACTCGCGGTCTTGTCTGTGGGGTGGTGTCCCCCGCCCCCAAACAAATTTGGCTCTTCGGCCAAAGCAGGGGCCAGCCTACGCAGGCGCTGAGAGTCATCTCATCTTCTTCGTCGGCCCCAGCGGGTCGAATCGGAGGTAACAGCTCATCACAACCTGGCAACACCCGAACCAGTTCAACCCTATACACTGTGAGTGGCATCGGATTACCGTGGAACACGGGGTTGCCCGGTTGAACGATTCTGCCCTTGGTGACATCGACCAACTCACCGCCCACGAAGTGCAGGAGAGTGCAAGGAACATCGG
>NW_021284378.1:0-1416 GCF_002162155.2 Triticum dicoccoides
GGAGGCCGTTGCTGTGGTCCAGGATCGACCACCACCCGCGCCTGTGGTTGTCCTCGGGCAGGAAGTCAAGCATGGGGTCGATCATGGAGTCGGAGGAGGGGCGGGCGAAGAGGTGCGGCCGGCAGTGGTCGATGTAGTTGATGAAGAGGCCGTGCACCTTGTTCGTAGTGAGAAACCTGCGGCCTTGGTTGTGCGCCGGACACGACCCGGCCGCGCTCATGGCAGGTAGGCGGCGGAGGACGTGGGCGGCTATCGTGAACATGGCCATGGCCATGGGTGTGGTGGAGGCGAGCGATGGATTTGCTAGGTCTTACAGTCGGGCGGCGCAGTGGCGGAGCTTAGTGGAGACCAACAGGGGCCATGGCCCCCCCTTATTTTTTGCATCCATTGAAGAACAAGCTACATCATGAGCCTAATTAGTGTTTAAACTACAAATTAGCCCCTCCTTCCCTTTTAACTTGGTTCCTTTTGACTAATGGCCCCCTCTTGAATTATTCTCAAGCTCCGCCACTGGGGCGGCGGCTACATGCGCTGTAACCGAAGATGCATCGATCCTGAACGTAGTCAAATTCGCCGGCTGTGGGCTAGGTCAAGTCCACAGGCCCGGCAAGTGCCGTCCGGCGGCCTGGCCAATGGATCAGTTGCTTGATGGAGGGAATGGCCCGTTGGCCCCCCTACCCTCTCTACCCAACATGTAGGTAGGATCGGTCATGGTGCCCCTAAAAAAAACCCGGACTTTTTTTTTGCATGGAAAAAGGATCGGACATGGTGGCAATTTGTTTTGCAATTCCGCTTCCCAGTTATGATATGGAAGACTTTGTTGCATGGGGTATGACATTTTTTTTTCTTCGTGAAATCAGCATATTATGTTGAGTGGGATCACAGATTTTCAGGGGCAACCTATGTCGACCAAATGGACAAGGAACAATGCTGGTGGAATTGTGTGGCAAAGAATTTGGAGCTTGGACTGTCCGGCAAAGGTAAAAATATTTGTCTGAAAAACTCTTCATGGAATTTTACCTTGTGGAGTTAATCTTTCAAACATACATGTTAAGTTATCACCACAATGCCCTGCTTGCAGAAATGGGGTTGATACTATACACGCATTGTTTCAGTGTCGAGCAGTTATGCAAGTTTGGACGGAACTTGGACTGGATAACATTATTAGTAATGCATGTCTTGTCTAATTGATAGAGGGGAAGAATATGTGCTGTGATATCTCCTGGAGTTGCCAGAATAGGAGACATTTATGCTAGGGCAAAGGAAAGTGCACAAAATAATAGCTATCACTTGTTGGTGTCTATGGTGGGAGAGAAAGAAGCTCCGCCATGGTGAGAAAATTTATAATGCCCAACAAATTAGTCTTGACATCAAACTACACTTCCGTAGCGCAACCAAAATTTAAGAGGAAATCAG
>NW_021284379.1:0-3049 GCF_002162155.2 Triticum dicoccoides
ATTTCGTGGCCCTTGGTGGAGGGGTCCGAAATCAACCCTATCTCTTGTTTCCCCACACATACGGACTCTAAAAATAGCCTATACTTATGTATTTCGAAATTACATGGGCCTGGCCCAATAATAAGGTGACGCAGCACCTAAAATAGCCTCGGGACGAAATTTATGAAGTGGCATCTTGTATATTTCGTCCAAGGCTTCATGCACCCATTATGGTGGCTTCAAAGTCCTGAAATCATCACTTGTAACTCCGTTCTTGTTCCCCTTGCACATGGCATCATCTCCATGCTTGTTCTTGCTCCAATGTTCATCCTTCTCCAAGCTAGGCCCTTCATTTGTAAGCAAAACAAATGTATCCAATTTAGGCAGCATCATATTCTCATGAACATTAGAATCATTACCAAGAAACGAAAGTACCTGGTAATTTAGTTGGCATGCACGAGCTCTAGTAATTGGTCCAGTATGTATAGCAGCAGGGGCTGTGGGTGTAACAATTGTATTGATGTCCTCATCATCCTTCCCTTCTTGAAATGAAGTCGTCCTCGACGGAAGTTCATCTTCCTCACCCAAATAAGGCTTCAAATCTGCAATGTTAAAAGTGGGACTAACCCCAAAATCTGCAGGCAGCTCAAGTTTATATGCATTATCATTTATTTTCTCTAACACCTTAAAGGGACCATCAGCATGTGGCATTAACTTTGATTTGCGCAAATCAGGAAATATATCCTTACGCAAATGTAACCAAACAAGATCTCCAGGTGCAAACATAACATGTTTTCTACCCTTATCTCCAGCAAGTTTATATTTAGCATTCATGCGCTCAATGTTTTCCTTAGTTAACTCATGCATTTTTAAAATCAATTCAGCACGTTGTTTAGCATCAAAATTAACCTTCTCCGAAGATGGAAGAGGCAACAAACCAATAGGTGCATGAGGTAGGAAACCATACACAACTTCAAAAGGGCACATCTTAGTAGTAGAATGCAATGAACGATTATAAGCAAATTCAATATGAGGCAAGCATTCCTCCCACATTTTCTTATTATTCTTCAAAACAGCCCTAAGCATAGTAGACAACGTTCTATTGACTACTTCAGTTTGTCCATCAGTTTGGGGGTGACAAGTAGTACTAAAAAGCAGTTTAGTCCCCAACTTAGCCCATAAACATCTCCAAAAGTGGCTAAGAAATTTAGTATCACGATCTGAAACAATAGTATTTGGCACACCATGCAAGCGAATAATTTCACGAAAGAACAAATCAGCAACATTAACAGCATCATCGCTTTTATGACATGGTATAAAGTGTGCCATTTTCGAGAATCTATCCACGACAACAAATATGCTATCCCTCCCCTTCTTTGTTCGAGGTAAACCTAAAACAAAGTCCATAGATATATCCTCCCAAGGAACACTAGGTACAGGCAAAGGCATATATAAACCATGAGGATTGAGTCGTGACTTAGCTTTTTGACATGTAGTGCAGCGAGCAATAAAACGCTCAACATCCCGTCTCATCTTTGGCCAAAAGAAATGTGTAGCAAGTACGTCCTCCGTCTTCTTCACGCCAAAGTGTCCCATTAATCCTCCTCCACGCGCCCCCTGCAACAACAAAAGACGAACGGAGCTAGCTGGAATGCATAGCTTGTTAGCACGAAACACAAATCCATCGTTAACAACAAACTTGTTCCACATTCTTCCTTCTTTACAATTCTGCATTACATCTTTAAAATCAGCATCATGCACATATTGATCTTTGATGGTCTCCAAACTAAATATTTTGAAGTGAAGTTGTGAAAGCATAGTATAGCGACGAGACAATGCATCAGCAATAACATTTTCTTTTCCCTTCTTGTGTTTAATGACATAAGGGAAGTCTCAATGAATTCAACCCATTTAGCATGTCTACGATTCAGTTTAGCTTGACTTTTAATATGTTTCAAAGATTCATGATCAGAATGTATAACAAATTCTTTGGGCCATAAATAATGTTGCCATGTTTCTAAAGTCCGAACAAGAGCATATAATTCTTTATCATAAGTAGAATAATTCAGACTAGGCCCACTCAATTTTTCAGAAAAGTATGCAACACGTTTGCCATCTTGTAATAACACACCTCCTAATCCAATTCCACTAGCATCACATTCAAGCTCAAAAGTCTTATTAAAATCAGGAAGTTGGAGTAAAGGAGCATGTGTCAACTTATCTTTCAATACCATGAAGGCTTCTTCCTGTGCAGTACCCCAAAGAAAAGGCACATCTTTCTTTGTAAGCTCATTGAGAGGTGCAGCAATGGTGCTGAAATCTCTCACAAAACGCCTATAGAATCCAGCGAGGCCAAGAAAACTCCTCACTTGTGTGACCGTTTTGGGCTGCGGCCAACTCTCAATAGCTTCAATCTTGGCTTTATCAACTTCAATTCCCTGTGGAGTAACAACATAGCCAAGAAAAGATACTCGGTCGGTGCAAAAGGTGCACTTCCCAAGGTTACCAAACAAACGTGCATCACGTAGAGCAATAAAAACATCACGTAAATGTTCCAAATGTTCTTCCAAAGATCTGCTATAAATCAAGATGTCATCAAAGTAAACTACCACAAATCGTCCAATGAAAGCACGTAAAACTTCGTTCATTAATCTCATGAAAGTACTAGGTGCATTAGTTAACCCAAAAGGCATGACTAACCACTCATATAATCCAAACTTAGTTTTAAATGCTGTTTTCCATTCATCTCCCAATTTCATACGAATTTGATGGTAGCCACTACGCAAATCAACTTTGGAGAATATTGTAGAGCCACTCAATTCATCAAGCATATCATCTAGCCTAGGAATAGGATGACGATAACGAATAGTAATATTATTAATGCCTCTACAATCAACACACATACGTGATGTACCATCCTTTTTCGGCACTAGAATAATAGGAACAGCACAAGGACTAAGGGATTCGCGTATATAACCTTTGTCGAGAAGCTCTTGTACTTGACGCATAATCTCCTTCGTCTCCTCTGGATTGGTACGGTATGGTGCACGGTTTGGCAGTGAAGCACCGG
>NW_021284380.1:0-1274 GCF_002162155.2 Triticum dicoccoides
GATTAAATTGAGGTGGGGGTTAGACTACTGGGTGCAAGAGAGGGCTACGGACGAGGTTTGGGCGCCGGAGGTGGCCTCACCGAAGTGAATCGAGCTGGAGGCCGAGGCGGGGCGAGGCGGCCGGAGCTGGGGGAGGAGACCTCCTCGAGGTCCCCCTAGTGGCCTGGCGGGGTGTTGGTGAGTAGTGGAGGTGCTGCGTGCACGAGAGTGAGCTCGGGACCCCTTTATATAGGCGGTCCGAGGCGGTTGCCGTGAACGAGGATCACCGGCGAGCGATTACGGTGGCGTAGTGCTCGGTCGGGGTGGTTAGGGGGTCGAGCATCATCACGGAGGTCCAACGGGTCCGTTTTGGTGTTGAACTGGCCGGGGTTTGGGTGTTAAGGGCGAGCTCGACGGAACGGTGATGGTGCAGGCCCGTCGGCGGCGGAGAGCGCGTTCCGTGCTTGCCGGCCACGGTGGCTGTGCTACGGGCGTGCGCTGGCGTGCATGAGGCCACGCGGAGAGCCAGGGAGCGATGGGCGGCGCGGAACGGCGTTCTGCCGTGGTGTGCCTCCTGTCGGCCGCCACGGGAGGTCCCGACGCCGCAGAAGACGCCGGCGAGGGCGAGCCAGCGCGCTACCGACGCCAGGAAGGCTCCACGCACGCGTGTGCAGCTTCGGACAAGAGGAAGAGGCGGCCAGGAACGTGCCAAGGGCACTGTGGCCGCGTGACTGAAACTGACGGACTGAAGATGACACTGAAAACTGAATTTTCTGAACTATGAACAGTAACAGTGCCCACCAGGTGTTCGACCGAATGAAATTGGCCTCTGGTGATTTTTCCTTGAGCTGATTTTTGGTGGAGTGGCTTCTCCTTGCTCAAATAGGCTGCCTGAATTTTGGTGGAATTTTTGGAGGAGTGTAGATATGAATTTCACCAAATTTGGCAAATCTGGTCCAAACTTGCAGAGACTGAATTTTGAAAAATTTGAAAAGAGGAGGAGTGGATCAAGATGGTTCTGGGTTGTGGGTTCAAAGGACAATCCAGGAGAATTGGTTTGAGGTCAAAACTCAAATGCAATAGGGCACTTGCTTTGAAAATCTCTCAGGCTCCAAATAATTTTTAGAATTGAATTGAGGGAAAAATAATTGGAATAAAAATCCAAAACCAGTTTGGATTAGTTGGGACAGAGAATTTAGGTTGATCACAAGTTGTAGGGGAGGTTTTGGAGGGGTTTTACCACATGGGCAAGAATGCCAAGTCATGGTGGTTCCAAGATATGAAAATCCCAAATT
>NW_021284381.1:0-1332 GCF_002162155.2 Triticum dicoccoides
TACGTGATGCACGTTTGTTTGGTAACCTTGGGAAGTGCACCTTTTGCACCGACCGAGTATCTTTTCTTGGCTATGTTGTTACTCCACAGGGAATTGAAGTTGATAAAGCCAAGATTGAAGCTATTGAGAGTTGGCCGCAGCCCAAAATGGTCACACACGTGAGGAGTTTTCTTGGCCTCGCTGGATTCTATAGGCGTTTTGTGAGAGATTTCAGCACCATTGCTGCACCTCTCAATGAGCTTACAAAGAAAGATGTGCCTTTTCTTTGGGGTACCGCACAGGAAGAAGCCTTCTCCGTATTGAAAGATAAGTTGACACATGCTCCTTTACTCCAACTTCCTGATTTTAATAAGACTTTTGAGCTTGAATGTGATGCTAGTGGAATTGGATTAGGAGGTGTGTTATTACAAGATGGCAAACCCGTTGCATACTTTTCTGAAAAGTTGAGTGGGCCTAGTCTGAATTATTCTACATATGATAAAGAATTATATGCTCTTGTTCGGACTTTAGAAACATGGCAACATTATTTATGGCCCAAAGAATTTGTTATACATTCTGATCATGAATCTTTGAAACATATTAAAAGTCAAGCTAAATTGAATCGTAGACATGCTAAATGGGTTGAGTTCATTGAGACTTTCCCTTATGTCATTAAACACAAGAAGGGAAAAGAAAATGTTATTGCTGATGCATTGTCTCGTCGCTATACTATGCTTTCACAACTTGACTTCAAAATATTTGGTTTGGAGACCATCAAAGATCAATATGTGCATGATGCTGATTTTAAAGATGTAATGCAGAATTGTAAAGAAGGAAGAATGTGGAACAAGTTTGTCGTTAACGATGGATTTGTGTTTCGTGCTAACAAGCTATGCATTCCAGCTAGCTCCGTTTGTCTTTTGTTGTTGCAGGAGGCGCATGGAGGAGGATTAATGGGACACTTTGGCGTGAAGAAGACGGAGGACATACTTGCTACACATTTCTTTTGGCCAAAGATGAGACGGGATGTTGAGCGTTTTATTGCTCGATGCACTACATGTCAAAAAGCTAAGTCACGACTCAATCCTCATGGTTTATATATGCCTTTGCCTGTACCTAGTGTTCCTTGGGAGGATATATCTATGGACTTTGTTTTAGGTTTACCTCGAACAAAGAAGGGGAGGGATAGCATATTTGTTGTCGTGGATAGATTCTCGAAAATGGCACACTTTATACCATGTCATAAAAGCGATGATGCTGTTAATGTTGCTGATTTGTTCTTTCGTGAAATTATTCGCTTGCATGGTGTGCCAAATACTATTGTTTCAGATCGTGATACTAAATTTCTTAGCC
>NW_021284382.1:0-2628 GCF_002162155.2 Triticum dicoccoides
TCCGAACTTAGCAACAAAAGTCTTTCCTTCGGATCTGTGATAGAAGGTGTATCCAATAGTTTCCTTTGGATATCCTATGAAGACACATTTCTCCGATTTGGGTTCGAGCCTATCAGGTTGAAGCTTTTTCACATAAGCATCGCAGCCCCAAACTTTCAGAAACGACAACTTTGGTTTCTTGCCAAACCATAGTTCATAAGGCGTCGTCTCAACGGATTTTGATGGTGTCCTATTTAACATGAATGCGGCCGTCTCTAAAGCATAACCCCAAAACGATAGCGGTAAACCGGTAATAGACATCATAGATCGCACCATATCTAGTAAAGTACGATTACGACGTTCAGACACACCATTATGCTGTGGTGTTCCGGGTGGCGTGAGTTGCGAAATTATTCCGCATTGTTTCAAATGTACACCAAACTCGTAACTCAAATATTCTCCTCCATGATCAGATCGTAGAAACTTTATTTTCTTGTTACGATGGTTTTCAACTTCACTCTGAAATTCTTTGAACTTTTCAAATGTTTCAGACTTATGTTTCATTAAGTACATATACCCATATTTGCTTAAGTCATCTATGAAGGTGAGAAAATAACGATATCCGCCACGAGCCTCAATATTCATCGGACCACATACATCTGTATGTATGATTTCCAACAAATCTGTTGCTCTCTCCATAGTACTGGAGAACGGTGTTTTAGTCATCTTGCCCATGAGGTACGGTTCGCAAGTACCAAGTGATTCATAATCAAGTGGTTCCAAAAGTCCATCAGTATGGAGTTTCTTCATGCGCTTTACACCGATATGACCTAAACGGCAGTGCCACAAATAAGTTGCACCATCATTATCAACTCTGCATCTTTTGGCTTCAACATTATGAATATGTGTGTCACTACTATCTGTTGGAAATATGCCCTAGAGGCAATAATAAAAGGATTATTATTATATTTCCTTGTTCATGATAATTTTCTTTTATTCATGCTATAATTGTGTTATCCGGAAATCGTAATACATGTGTGAATAATAGACACCAACATGTCCCTAGTAAGCCTCTAGTTGACTAGCTCGTTGATCAATAGATAGTCATGGTTTCCTGACTATGGGCATTGGATGTCATTGATAACAAGATCACATCATTAGGAGAATGATGTGATGGACAAGACCCAATCCTAAACATAGCACAAGATCGTATAGTTCGTTTGCTAGAGTTTTCCAATGTCAAGTATCCTTTCCTTAGACCATGAGATCGTGTAACTCCCGGATACCGTAGGAGTACTTTGGGTATACCAAACGTCACAACGTAACTGGGTGACTATAAAGGTATACTATGGGTATCTCCGAAAGTGTCTGTTGGGTTGACACGGATCAAGACTGAGATTTGTCACTCCGTATGACGGAGAGGTATCACTGGGCCCACTCAGTAATGCATCATCATTATGAGCTCAAAGTGACCAAGTGTCTGGTCACGGGATCATGCATTACGGTACGAGTAAAGTGACTTGCCGGTAACGAGATTGAACGAGGTATTGGGATACCGGCGATCGAATCTCGGGCAAGTAACATACCGATTGACGAAGGGAATTGTATACAGGGTTGCTTGAATCCTCGACATCGTGGTTCATCTGATGAGATCATCGAGGAGCATGTGGGAGCCAACATGGGTATCCAGATCCCGCTGTTGGTTATTGACCGGAGAGCGATCTCGGTCATGTCTACATGTCTCCCGAACCCGTAGGGTCTACACACTTAAGGTTCGGTGATGCTAGGGTTGTAGGGATATGTATATGCAGTAACCCGAATGTTGTTCGGAGTCTCGGATGAGATCCCGGACGTCACGAGGAGTTCCGGAATGGTCCGGAGGTAAAGATTTATATATAGGAAGTGCTATTTCGGCCGTCGGGACAAGTTTCGGGGTCACCGGTATTGTACCGGGACCACCGGAACGGTCCCGGGGGTCCACCGGGTGGGCCCACCTATCCCGGAGGGCCCCATGGGCTGAAGTGGGAAGGGATCCAGCCCAAAGTGGGCTGGGGCGCCACTTCCCCTAGGGCCCATGCGCCTTGGGTGGGGAAACCCTAAAGGGGGGCGCCCCCTTGCTTGGGGGGCAAGCCCCCCACCCCTTGGCCGCCGCCCCCCTAGGAGATTGCATCTCCTAGGGCCGGCGCCCCCCCTTAGGCCCCCCTATATATAGTGGGGGGATGGAGGACTTCTTACCTTTGCCTTTTGTGCCTCCCTCTCCCTCTCCAACACCTCCTCCTCCTCCATAGAGCTTGGCGAAGCCCTGCCGGAGTACTGCAGCTCCATCACCACCACGCCGTCGTGCTGCTGCTGGAGCCATCTTCCTCAACCTCTCCTTCCCCTTGCTGGATCAAGAAGGAGGAGACGTTACGCTGACTGTACGTGTGTTGAACGCGGAGGTGCCGTCCGTTCGGCGCTAGGATCTCCGGTGGTTTGGATCACGTCGAGTACGACTTACTCATCTCTGTTCTTTGAACGCTTCCGCGCGTGATCTACAAAGGTATGTAGATGCAAACCAATCACTCGTTGCTAGATGAACTCATAGATGGATCTTGGTGAAACCGTAGGAAAATTTTTGTTTTATGCAACGTTCCCCAACAGTGGTATCAG
>NW_021284383.1:0-2628 GCF_002162155.2 Triticum dicoccoides
TCCGAACTTAGCAACAAAAGTCTTTCCTTCGGATCTGTGATAGAAGGTGTATCCAATAGTTTCCTTTGGATATCCTATGAAGACACATTTCTCCGATTTGGGTTCGAGCCTATCAGGTTGAAGCTTTTTCACATAAGCATCGCAGCCCCAAACTTTCAGAAACGACAACTTTGGTTTCTTGCCAAACCATAGTTCATAAGGCGTCGTCTCAACGGATTTTGATGGTGTCCTATTTAACATGAATGCGGCCGTCTCTAAAGCATAACCCCAAAACGATAGCGGTAAACCGGTAATAGACATCATAGATCGCACCATATCTAGTAAAGTACGATTACGACGTTCAGACACACCATTATGCTGTGGTGTTCCGGGTGGCGTGAGTTGCGAAATTATTCCGCATTGTTTCAAATGTACACCAAACTCGTAACTCAAATATTCTCCTCCATGATCAGATCGTAGAAACTTTATTTTCTTGTTACGATGGTTTTCAACTTCACTCTGAAATTCTTTGAACTTTTCAAATGTTTCAGACTTATGTTTCATTAAGTACATATACCCATATTTGCTTAAGTCATCTATGAAGGTGAGAAAATAACGATATCCGCCACGAGCCTCAATATTCATCGGACCACATACATCTGTATGTATGATTTCCAACAAATCTGTTGCTCTCTCCATAGTACTGGAGAACGGTGTTTTAGTCATCTTGCCCATGAGGTACGGTTCGCAAGTACCAAGTGATTCATAATCAAGTGGTTCCAAAAGTCCATCAGTATGGAGTTTCTTCATGCACTTTACACCGATATGACCTAAACGGCAGTGCCACAAATAAGTTGCACCATCATTATCAACTCTGCATCTTTTGGCTTCAACATTATGAATATGTGTGTCACTACTATCTGTTGGAAATATGCCCTAGAGGCAATAATAAAAGGATTATTATTATATTTCCTTGTTCATGATAATTTTCTTTTATTCATGCTATAATTGTGTTATCCGGAAATCGTAATACATGTGTGAATAATAGACACCAACATGTCCCTAGTAAGCCTCTAGTTGACTAGCTCGTTGATCAATAGATAGTCATGGTTTCCTGACTATGGGCATTGGATGTCATTGATAACGAGATCACATCATTAGGAGAATGATGTGATGGACAAGACCCAATCCTAAACATAGCACAAGATCGTATAGTTCGTTTGCTAGAGTTTTCCAATGTCAAGTATCCTTTCCTTAGACCATGAGATCGTGTAACTCCCGGATACCGTAGGAGTACTTTGGGTATACCAAACGTCACAACGTAACTGGGTGACTATAAAGGTATACTATGGGTATCTCCGAAAGTGTCTGTTGGGTTGACACGGATCAAGACTGAGATTTGTCACTCCGTATGACGGAGAGGTATCACTGGGCCCACTCAGTAATGCATCATCATTATGAGCTCAAAGTGACCAAGTGTCTGGTCACGGGATCATGCATTACGGTACGAGTAAAGTGACTTGCCGGTAACGAGATTGAACGAGGTATTGGGATACCGGCGATCGAATCTCGGGCAAGTAACATACCGATTGACGAAGGGAATTGTATACAGGGTTGCTTGAATCCTCGACATCGTGGTTCATCTGATGAGATCATCGAGGAGCATGTGGGAGCCAACATGGGTATCCAGATCCCGCTGTTGGTTATTGACCGGAGAGCGATCTCGGTCATGTCTACATGTCTCCCGAACCCGTAGGGTCTACACACTTAAGGTTCGGTGATGCTAGGGTTGTAGGGATATGTATATGCAGTAACCCGAATGTTGTTCGGAGTCTCGGATGAGATCCCGGACGTCACGAGGAGTTCCGGAATGGTCCGGAGGTAAAGATTTATATATAGGAAGTGCTATTTCGGCCGTCGGGACAAGTTTCGGGGTCACCGGTATTGTACCGGGACCACCGGAACGGTCCCGGGGGTCCACCGGGTGGGCCCACCTATCCCGGAGGGCCCCATGGGCTGAAGTGGGAAGGGATCCAGCCCAAAGTGGGCTGGGGCGCCACTTCCCCTAGGGCCCATGCGCCTTGGGTGGGGAAACCCTAAAGGGGGGCGCCCCCTTGCTTGGGGGGCAAGCCCCCCACCCCTTGGCCGCCGCCCCCCTAGGAGATTGCATCTCCTAGGGCCGGCGCCCCCCCTTAGGCCCCCCTATATATAGTGGGGGGATGGAGGACTTCTTACCTTTGCCTTTTGTGCCTCCCTCTCCCTCTCCAACACCTCCTCCTCCTCCATAGAGCTTGGCGAAGCCCTGCCGGAGTACTGCAGCTCCATCACCACCACGCCGTCGTGCTGCTGCTGGAGCCATCTTCCTCAACCTCTCCTTCCCCTTGCTGGATCAAGAAGGAGGAGACGTTACGCTGACTGTACGTGTGTTGAACGCGGAGGTGCCGTCCGTTCGGCGCTAGGATCTCCGGTGGTTTGGATCACGTCGAGTACGACTTACTCATCTCTGTTCTTTGAACGCTTCCGCGCGTGATCTACAAAGGTATGTAGATGCAAACCAATCACTCGTTGCTAGATGAACTCATAGATGGATCTTGGTGAAACCGTAGGAAAATTTTTGTTTTATGCAACGTTCCCCAACAGTGGTATCAG
>NW_021284384.1:0-2425 GCF_002162155.2 Triticum dicoccoides
TCCGACTTCAGCCATATCGTTTGGGTCAATCTTGGTGTATCGCGTCTTCACCATGGCCCAGGCTTCCCTGGCACCTTGTCGGCAGGCTGATACCTTCCATAACAGGAAGCGTCGCCGTGCTCCTTGGAGCATGTCCACGAGCGCCCCTATGTCTCCTGGCAGGGAAGCGGATGGCCACAAGGCCTGAGCAATACCCTGCATCACCTGCCGAGCTCGTCCGTGTAGTTGAGAGAGATCTTGCAGCAAATCGCCTGTGGACCCGGGCATCTCCACTTTAGAACGGCCCGTCAGCATACCTACAGATATAAAGTCTTTTAATATGCTTCCTCGCCGAACTGTACTGCAGTTCGTTTAGGCACTTACCATAAATGTCGCGACAGAGGGAAACTGAAATTTTCGTAGCAGTTGTATATATAAAAGCCACCTTTAGTACCGGTTGGAGCCACCAACCGGTACTAAAGGTCTGTTTTGGCCAGGCCAAGCGGCAGGAAGTGACCCCCTTTAGTACCGGGTGGTGGCACAAACCGGTACTAAAGGCCCCCCTTTAGTACCGGTTTGTGCCACGACCCGGTACTAAAGGGGGTGCGCTGGCGCAGGTGCGGTGGGAAGTTTAGTCCCACCTCGCTAGTCGAGGGGCTACCGCACTGGTTTATAAGCCCCAGTGCGGTAGCTCTCTCGAGCTCCTCTCCTAATCAGGCCTACTGGGCCTACCTGTCCTCCTCTCCTAGTGGGCCTACTGGGCCTTCGCGGGCCTCCATCCTGGCCCAACGAGAGGTTGTGTCGCTATTCGTATGCAGGCCGCTTTGGCCCAGTTGGCGGGCTTTTTTTTCTTAATTTTTTTTGCTTTATTTTTTTTGTTTTATTTATTTTTGAGTTGTTTTTTTCTGTATTTAGAGTTTCTTTGTGAATATTTTTGCTTTAGGTACAAAAAATTACAAACTTTTTGTTAGTGCCGTTAGATTTCAAATTTGAATAGTTTACATTTTGAATTATTTGAAATTTGTGTGAATCACTAGTTTGTGAATAACTTAACTTTGAAAAAAGTTTTTTCAGTGATTCTTTTTTCTTATGTTTAATATTAGTGTGTTTTATCATTATATTCAATTTAGTAATGCTTAGGTTATTTAAAAAATGAAATGCCTTTGTAACAGTTCAGTTTTCGTCGGAAACCTTGATACTTCGAAAGAGATTGTCCATTTTGTACACGAAGTGCATCCAGTTTTTGCCGTAGACCTCTCTACTTTCCTGCACATGCTATTTGTATGAAATTATGATACCATGCCAACTTTCAACCTTTTCTGAGTTCATTTGAATTGCTTTTCAATTTCAGGGTCATTTAGCTGGAAAAAAATCAGTAAAGGCATGAAAAGAATTTGTTTGCACATAAAATTTCTTCGCGTTTCAAATGCCAAAACACATAACTACCCTAACTATTACAGACATTCCCTCCTGGGTGTGAAACACAGAAGAAAGTGATGATAGTGAAGCCGATCACATCCCAGATCTTTGGGTGTGAAACTTTTTCTTCGCGTGTGTCCCTTTGCGCCGTAACCATGGAAAATCTTCATCATTTAACGGGATGCTCGGGTCAATATTCACTGTGAATGGAGCAATTTCATCAAACTTTTCATAATCTTCTGACTTTTCTGTCTTGTCATCCACTCCCACGATGTTTCTCTTCCCAGAAAGAACTATGTGCCGCTTTGGCTCATCGTAGGATGCATTTGCTTCCTTATCTTTTCTTTTTCTTGGCTTGGTAGACATGTCTTTCACATAGAAAACCTGTGCCACATCATTGGCTAGGACGAATGGTTCGTCTGCATACGCAAGATTGTTGAGATCCACTGTTGTCATTCCGTACTGCGGGTCTTCCGTTACCCTGCCTCGTGTCATATTGACCCATTTGCACCGAAACAAAGGGACCTTTAAACCACGTCGATAGTCAAGTTCCCATATGTCCTGTATATAACCATAATATGTTTCCTTTCCCGTCTTGGTTTCTGCATCAAAGCGGACACCACTGTTTTGGTTGGTGCTCTTCTTATCTTGGGCGGTCGTGTAAAATGAATTACCATTTATCTCGTACCCTTTGAAAGTCATTATATTCGAAGATGGTAACTGGGACAGCAAGTACAGTTCATCTTCAATAGAGGTGTCATGCATGGTACGTGTCTGCAACCAGTTGGCGAAACTCCTGGTTTGTTCACGTGTAATCCAGTCATCAGACCGCTCCGGGTGTTTGGAGCGTAGCAAATTCTTGTGTTCATCCATATACGGAGCCACCAAGGTGGAATTCTGTAGAACTGTGTAGTGTGCTTCAGTGAGAGAATGTCCGTCCATACATATTATTTGTTCCCCTCCTAGCGTGCCTTTTCCATCCAGTCTGCCCTCATGCCGTGATTCAGGAACACCAATCGGCTTAAGG
>NW_021284385.1:0-1020 GCF_002162155.2 Triticum dicoccoides
GAGAGGTTATTGACCACGCTGGAGCACAATCAACCTGACCACGAAGGTCTATTCCTGCAAGCAATCGAAGAACAAGCAAGAATATGATAAAAGCAATCTGAATATTGCGAGTATATATGAAGTATTGATAAAGGTGGGGATCCGTAAGCGGTCTTGGTCTGGTCGTTGGACACAAACGAAGTACACGAAGTTGCAATGGCTAACTTTTAACTAAACAAATCCCAAGGAAAAGCTACTAGATGGATCTACTTATATAGGAGCAAGGGGTGGCGGCCAAGGAGGTGGGAGGACGTCCCAAGGCAGCCTAAAACTAAATCTAGGTCGTACAAGGCCAATGGGCCCAAGTGAAGGTGATGTAACACCTTTGGACTTGTAGTTTGACTCGGATTCTGCTGCAGCATCAGATTGTTTTGTCCACAACTCAACGCTCCGGACGAATTTGAAGGTGATTCCACTTGGGTTGGAAAGTGCACTAAATCTAGTTTCCAACAAAAAAAGAATCACCCAATTCGGAGTCCGTATGAAAAACTTGTGTGCGTTTTGAGTCAGGTATGTCTGTGCAGTCCGAATCTGAATCCAGAACGTGAGAGACTTGGACTCTATCTTCTCTTGGGCCAAAAGTGACGTGAGAGAACTTTTTGGACAGCAAATAAACATCTCTTTTTTCCTTATCTTCATATGTGGATTGTACAAATGTCCCATACACCTGCAATTAGACAAAACACAAAAGTGTGTGAAGTATTTTTGTTCTGGATAACACAAATAGATTATTGAATAGTTTGCACTAGAAATCACCTGACAAATATGCATATATGCAATATTTTTGGTCATATCCAAGGTAGTCATGTCCTCATCATCCTCCCCTTCTTGAAAATAAAGCCGTCCTCGGCGTTGCTTAATCTGAAATGTGGCTAACAAAAGAGACAAGGTGTACATGTTGTATATGTATATGTCATCCATTTTTACTTCCCTTGATTTTTGCATATATGACACATGAATAGATGAGTAACTTGCATAGTT
>NW_021284386.1:0-2936 GCF_002162155.2 Triticum dicoccoides
AACACAAAGCAAAATGAAAGTATCATCATATGCATGGGGCACAAAGCAAACATGGCAATAACAAGCAATGTCTCCACCAAGCTTGCAACTACACATACAAGTATGATAATCAATCATCATGTGTAATGCAAAGCATGGGTCACGAATGCATGGCAAAAGCATAGTAATGAGCATAACATGCAAAGTGAACATGGCAAGATGGGCATAGAATATGTAGTGGACAATAACCCATAGCCAAGTGAGGGTCATGTAGAAGAAATGTGCGAAGTCTTTGCACGAAGAGGGCGGTGGGAAAGACAATCCATGGGATCCCAAGTCATCATTGCTCTCTAGAGCTCGTTTTGTCAACTCGTGGGATTGCGAGGTTGACAAGAATTCATGGGTACCTACATGAAAGAGACACAAACCAAAGAAATTGTGCGCATGGTAAATGTACACACCATCCATCATGATGTGTATTTGCACGTGGAAGTTAGCACAAGATAAGCATCGCTCAAAGAAATTTGATGCATGGTATAAGAACATGTCATCCATCATGAAAGAATAGTTATTGTGCATGACACGATGGGGATGCAAATTGAGCATACAAGTATAAGGATCATGCAATGGGTGGGAGTGATCACAATCTCCTAAAATGTATGAGGAAACTATGGGGGTCTCCTCATGTGCAATATTTGAAACATCATATGGAGAAAATGGGCAACACCCAAAACAATGCATATCCGAAGCAGGATGGTTATGGCATGGCATATGAGATAAATGATGCAAAGGTAGCATGTCAATATCATCACAAGAGAAACAAATGCCAATAACCATAGGCTCGTCACCTATGCCATATGTGCAAATTGGGTTTATTTTAATAGCATATGCATAGTCACTTTGAAGAGATTGCAAATATGCCATATGATTGATCTCATGCATAGCATATGACAAGTCAAGCGGATTGGCAAACATGATGTGACCGAGAGAATTAGCACAAGAAATCCTATGTAACATGGCATCACAACTAAAAGACTCCACATGGCAATCATCATACTCATCATAAATGGGTAAATCATTGCATGGGGAAATCATACTAGCATGAAGCATGTCAATAGGGGGATCAACATCATGCAAGCAAGCAATGTCATGAATGTCCACTAGTGGGACTAGAGCATCACCTTCACCTATGTTACCTTGTTCATTCAACTCATGTGGTGTAGCTGAGGTGGGAAAGACCAAATAGTGGTCATCTTCATCTTGATGGAACCATGTGGGGGTGCATCATATTCCACCATGGCCATCGTCTTGTCCAAAGGGAGGACGAAGTCATCGTGAATCGGCGCGTCATCGTAGATGGGACCTAGCACCAAATGAGAAGACACAATAGAGGTAGAGGTCAAGTCATTAGTGTTGAAAGTGGCCTCACATGACCTACCAACTATCTCACTCTCTCTATGTGGTGGTTCACTCACTCCCTCAAAATAGGTGCACTCAATCTCATGTATGGTGGAGTCACTCATCTCGCTCAAGTGGTGGGCGTTGTGGCTCTCCTCACATGGGAATTGGGGCAAATCATCATATATGGGGCTAGTGGTGAAGTCACTCTCACTCTCAATATGGTGGCTAAAGTCACTCAAGTCATCACATGTCGCCGTGGTCGAAAGGAAAATCCCATGCTCAACCGTCTCGTTGTCGTCGCCGTGGATGAAGGATGAAGATGGCACATCATCACTCTCGCCTCCTAAGATGGAAGCATCATCCTTGCTCGCCACCATGTCGCTCGCCTCCAAAGCTTGGTCCTTGATGGTGTCCGTAGTCGTAGTCGTCGCCGCACCATCTTGAAAAAGAGTCGAAGTAGACTCGGCATCGTCAATGCCACAAAGAGGGATGGCAGTGAAGTCAAACTTGGGAGCATCGTCTTGGAGCTCATCGGGCTTGGACATCATGGTGGTACTAGCCTCATGCTCATTCTCATGGAGCTTGGTCGTCGCGAAGTGAGCTTGGGGTGGAGAAGCTTTGGCCTTCATGAGTTCTTGTTCCGCCTTGAGAGCACCAATGTAGTTGTCATCGAGGGACTTGTAGTTCTCGAGGAAGATCGTCTTGGAGATGTCGTTGTGCAATCTCATCATGAAGTGGAACTTCATCGAAATGGGGTCATCCATGCCGGCTCGTCGCAAGGCAAGCTTCATCTCCTTGAAGTATGCGTCAATGGGCTTGGATCCCTGGGTGGTGTTCTCCAATTGGAGTAGAAGTTGTTCCGTGTAGGTTGGAGGCACAAACTCTCGCCGCAAAGCTCTCTTCGTCTTGGGCCAACTCATGTCATAGGTCTCCGAAGGTGCGTGAAGCCACCATGTGGACGCGTAGTCGTGGAAGTTCCTTGTGGCGCACTTCACTTGATCTTCGGGACGAACTTGATATAGCTTGAGGTAGTCGTCCATGAGGTGCTCCCACTCAAGATACTCCTTGGGATCTTGAGTTCCATAGAAAGGAATCGCGTGGTTGATGTCGAGGTCGTAGTAGCTCGTGGAAGTCATGGACTTGATCTTGGGGAGCTTCTCTTGAGATGCTTGTGGGCGAAGATGTCGTATGTCCGTAGGCGAAGATGCCTTGAAGTCGCTTGGCGAAGATGCCAAGGGGGATGGTGAAGTCGTTGAGCGGTTGTTGGTGTTGAGAGCTTGACCTTCACGTCCTTGTTGGTGATGGTGTCGATGCCGATGTGATCTTGCCAAAGATGGTAGCTCGGAGGCGTGTGCTCTTGAGCGTCTTCTCGAAGATGAGGAAGACCGCTTGTAGGACTTGATGAGGGCCTTGATCTCCTCCATTTGAGCTTGCATCTTGGCGTCGTTGGAGTTGTTCGTGGCATCGAACTCGTCGTTGTTGTTGTAGACCGAAGATGAAATGCCTTTCCTATCCATCACTCCAAGAGAAAAATGTGAGTGGTAGAAAGAGAAGAA
>NW_021284387.1:0-2936 GCF_002162155.2 Triticum dicoccoides
AACACAAAGCAAAATGAAAGTATCATCATATGCATGGGGCACAAAGCAAACATGGCAATAACAAGCAATGTCTCCACCAAGCTTGCAACTACACATACAAGTATGATAATCAATCATCATGTGTAATGCAAAGCATGGGTCACGAATGCATGGCAAAAGCATAGTAATGAGCATAACATGCAAAGTGAACATGGCAAGATGGGCATAGAATATGTAGTGGACAATAACCCATAGCCAAGTGAGGGTCATGTAGAAGAAATGTGCGAAGTCTTTGCACGAAGAGGGCGGTGGGAAAGACAATCCATGGGATCCCAAGTCATCATTGCTCTCTAGAGCTCGTTTTGTCAACTCGTGGGATTGCGAGGTTGACAAGAATTCATGGGTACCTACATGAAAGAGACACAAACCAAAGAAATTGTGCGCATGGTAAATGTACACACCATCCATCATGATGTGTATTTGCACGTGGAAGTTAGCACAAGATAAGCATCGCTCAAAGAAATTTGATGCATGGTATAAGAACATGTCATCCATCATGAAAGAATAGTTATTGTGCATGACACGATGGGGATGCAAATTGAGCATACAAGTATAAGGATCATGCAATGGGTGGGAGTGATCACAATCTCCTAAAATGTATGAGGAAACTATGGGGGTCTCCTCATGTGCAATATTTGAAACATCATATGGAGAAAATGGGCAACACCCAAAACAATGCATATCCGAAGCAGGATGGTTATGGCATGGCATATGAGATAAATGATGCAAAGGTAGCATGTCAATATCATCACAAGAGAAACAAATGCCAATAACCATAGGCTCGTCACCTATGCCATATGTGCAAATTGGGTTTATTTTAATAGCATATGCATAGTCACTTTGAAGAGATTGCAAATATGCCATATGATTGATCTCATGCATAGCATATGACAAGTCAAGCGGATTGGCAAACATGATGTGACCGAGAGAATTAGCACAAGAAATCCTATGTAACATGGCATCACAACTAAAAGACTCCACATGGCAATCATCATACTCATCATAAATGGGTAAATCATTGCATGGGGAAATCATACTAGCATGAAGCATGTCAATAGGGGGATCAACATCATGCAAGCAAGCAATGTCATGAATGTCCACTAGTGGGACTAGAGCATCACCTTCACCTATGTTACCTTGTTCATTCAACTCATGTGGTGTAGCTGAGGTGGGAAAGACCAAATAGTGGTCATCTTCATCTTGATGGAACCATGTGGGGGTGCATCATATTCCACCATGGCCATCGTCTTGTCCAAAGGGAGGACGAAGTCATCGTGAATCGGCGCGTCATCGTAGATGGGACCTAGCACCAAATGAGAAGACACAATAGAGGTAGAGGTCAAGTCATTAGTGTTGAAAGTGGCCTCACATGACCTACCAACTATCTCACTCTCTCTATGTGGTGGTTCACTCACTCCCTCAAAATAGGTGCACTCAATCTCATGTATGGTGGAGTCACTCATCTCGCTCAAGTGGTGGGCGTTGTGGCTCTCCTCACATGGGAATTGGGGCAAATCATCATATATGGGGCTAGTGGTGAAGTCACTCTCACTCTCAATATGGTGGCTAAAGTCACTCAAGTCATCACATGTCGCCGTGGTCGAAAGGAAAATCCCATGCTCAACCGTCTCGTTGTCGTCGCCGTGGATGAAGGATGAAGATGGCACATCATCACTCTCGCCTCCTAAGATGGAAGCATCATCCTTGCTCGTCACCATGTCGCTCGCCTCCAAAGCTTGGTCCTTGATGGTGTCCGTAGTCGTAGTCGTCGCTGCACCATCTTGAAAAAGAGTCGAAGTAGACTCGGCATCGTTAATGCCACAAAGAGGGATGGCAGTGAAGTCAAACTTGGGAGCATCGTCTTGGAGCTCATCGGGCTTGGACATCATGGTGGTACTAGCCTCATGCTCATTCTCATGGAGCTTGGTCGTCGCGAAGTGAGCTTGGGGTGGAGAAGCTTTGGCCTTCATGAGTTCTTGTTCCGCCTTGAGAGCACCAATGTAGTTGTCATCGAGGGACTTGTAGTTCTCGAGGAAGATCGTCTTGGAGATGTCGTTGTGCAATCTCATCATGAAGTGGAACTTCATCGAAATGGGGTCATCCATGCCGGCTCGTCGCAAGGCAAGCTTCATCTCCTTGAAGTATGCGTCAATGGGCTTGGATCCCTGGGTGGTGTTCTCCAATTGGAGTAGAAGTTGTTCCGTGTAGGTTGGAGGCACAAACTCTCGCCGCAAAGCTCTCTTCGTCTTGGGCCAACTCATGTCATAGGTCTCCGAAGGTGCGTGAAGCCACCATGTGGACGCGTAGTCGTGGAAGTTCCTTGTGGCGCACTTCACTTGATCTTCGGGACGAACTTGATATAGCTTGAGGTAGTCGTCCATGAGGTGCTCCCACTCAAGATACTCCTTGGGATCTTGAGTTCCATAGAAAGGAATCGCGTGGTTGATGTCGAGGTCGTAGTAGCTCGTGGAAGTCATGGACTTGATCTTGGGGAGCTTCTCTTGAGATGCTTGTGGGCGAAGATGTCGTATGTCCGTAGGCGAAGATGCCTTGAAGTCGCTTGGCGAAGATGCCAAGGGGGATGGTGAAGTCGTTGAGCGGTTGTTGGTGTTGAGAGCTTGACCTTCACGTCCTTGTTGGTGATGGTGTCGATGCCGATGTGATCTTGCCAAAGATGGTAGCTCGGAGGCGTGTGCTCTTGAGCGTCTTCTCGAAGATGAGGAAGACCGCTTGTAGGACTTGATGAGGGCCTTGATCTCCTCCATTTGAGCTTGCATCTTGGCGTCGTTGGAGTTGTTCGTGGCATCGAACTCGTCGTTGTTGTTGTAGACCGAAGATGAAATGCCTTTCCTATCCATCACTCCAAGAGAAAAATGTGAGTGGTAGAAAGAGAAGAA
>NW_021284388.1:0-1417 GCF_002162155.2 Triticum dicoccoides
CCAAAACAATGAGTAATAGTCCATGAAATGGGCCACAATTGGCCAAAACTGCCAGTGTGGATGACCGACACGTAAGCGGACCTTGGGGTTCAACAATTATGGAAATTGCTTCGTTACCCGAAAACGGTGAGTAATAATCAAAGAAACGGGCCAGAATCGGCCTAAACTGTCAGTGTTGATGACCGACACATAAACGCACCACATGGTTCGTTAACCATGGAAACCACATGGGGACCCCAAAACAGTGAGTAATAGTCCATGAAACGGCCCAAAATCGGCCAAAACTGCCAGTGTTGATGACCGACACGTAAGCGCACCTTGGGGTTCAACAACTATGGAAATCGCTCCGGGACCCCAAAACAGTGAGTAATCCAAGAAATGGGCCAGAACTGGCCAAAACTGCCAGTGTTGATGACCGACACGTAAACGCACCACAGGGTTCGCTAACCATGGAAACCACTCTGGGACCCCGAAATAGTGAGTGGTAGTCCATGAAACGGGCCAGAATCGGCCAAAACTGCCAGTCTTGATGACCGACACGTAAGCGCACCTTGGGCTTCAACAACTATGGAAATCTCTTCGGGACCCCGAAACAGTGAGTAATAATCCAACATACGGGTCAGAATCGGCCAAAACTGCGAGTGTTGACGACCGACACATAAACGCACCACAGGGTTCGTTAACCATGGAAACCACTCCAGGACCCCAAAACAATGAGTAATAGTCCATGAAATGGGTCACAATTGGCCAAAACTGCCAGTGTGGATGACCGACACGTAAGCGGACCTTGGGGTTCAACAATTATGGAAATTGCTCCGGGACCCCAAAACAGTGAGTAATCCAAGAAATGGGCCAGAACTGGCCAAAACTGCCAGTGTTGATGACCGACACGTAAACGCACCACAGGGTTCGTTAACCATGGAAACCACTCCGGGACCCCGAAATAGTGAGTGGTAGTCCATGAAACGGGCCAGAATCGGCCTAAACTGTCAGTGTTGATGACCGACACATAAACGCACCACATGGTTCGTTAACCATGGAAACCACATCGGGACCCCAAAACAGTGAGTAATAGTCCATGAAACGGCCCAAAATCGGCTAAAACTACCAGTGTTGATGACCGACACGTAAGCGCACCTTGGGGTTCAACAACTATGGAAATCTCTTCGGGACCCCAAAACAGTGAGTAATAATCCAACATACGGGTCAGAATCGGCCAAAACTGCGAGTGTTGACGACCGACACATAAACGCACCACAGGGTTCGTTAACCATGGAAACCACTCCAGGACCCCAAAACAATGAGTAATAGTCCATGAAATGGGCCACAATTGGCCAAAACTGCCAGTGTGGATGACCGACACGTAAGCGGACCTTGGGGTTCAACAATTATGGAAATTGCTTCGTTACCCGAAAAC
>NW_021284389.1:0-1074 GCF_002162155.2 Triticum dicoccoides
TTACGTGCCGGTCATCAACACTCGCGGTTTTGGTCGATTCTGACCCGTTTCGTGGACTATTACTCACTGTTTTGGGGTCCCGAAGTGATTTCCATGATTGTTGAACCACAAGGTGCGCTTACGTGTCGGTCATCAACACTAACAATTTTGGCCGATTCTGGCTCGTTTCATGGACTATTACTCACTGTTTTGGGGTCCTGGAGTGATTTCCACGATTAACGAACCCTGGGGTGCGTTTACGTGTCGGTCATCAACACTCGCGGTTTTTGTCGATTCTGACCCGTTTCATGGACTATTACTCAACGTTTGGGGGTCCCGAAGTGATTTCCATGCTTGTCGAACCCCAAGGTGTGCTTACGTGACGGTCAACAACACCCATAGTTTTGGCCGATTCTGGCCCATTTCATGGGCTATTACTCACTGTTTTCGGGGCCCGGAGCGATTTCATTGATTAACAAACCCTGGGGTGCGTTTACGTGTCAGTCATCAAGACTCGCGGTTTTTGTTGATTCTGACAAGTTTCGTGGACTATTACTCACTGTTTTGGGGTCACAAAGTGATTTCCATGCTTGTTGAACCCCAAGGTGGGCTTACGTGTAGGTCATCAACATTGACAGTTTTGGCCGATCCTGGCCCATTTCATGGACTATTACTCACTGTTTTGGGGTCTCGAAGTGACTTCCACGATTAACGAACCCTGGGGTGCGTTTACGTGTTGATCATCAACACTCGCAGTTTTGGCCGATTCTGCCCTGTTTCATGGACTATTACTCACTGTTTTGGGGTCCCACAGTGATTTCCACGATTAACGAACCCTGGGGTGCGTTTACGTGCCGGTCATCAACACTCGCGGTTTTGGTCGATTCTGACCCGTTTCGTGCACTATTACTCACCATTTTGGGGTCGCGAAGTGATTTACATGCTTGTTGAACACCAAGGTGTGCTTACGTCTCGGTCATCAACACTGACAGTTTTGGCCGATTCTGGCCCATTTCATGGACTATTGCTCACTGTTTTGGGGTCCCGGAGTGATTTCCACGATTAACGAACCCTGGGGTGCGTTTACGTGCCGGT
>NW_021284390.1:0-1208 GCF_002162155.2 Triticum dicoccoides
ACTAAAGGGCCTTTAGTCGCGGTTGGGGAGGCGACCCGCGACTAAAGGGTAACCTTTAGTCGCGGTTGGGGAGGCGACCCGCGACTAAAGGGTAACCTTTAGTCGCGGTTGGGGAGGCGACCCGCGACTAAAGGACTTTTTTGGCGGGTTTTTCATTCCCGCGCGCAACCACCTTTAGTCGCGGTTGGGCAGGCCAAGCGCGACTAAAGGTATTTTCCAAATACTTTTTCTTTTTCAAAATCTTAAAAATACAAATAATATATCAAAAAATTAAGAAAAATAAAACTAATTCAATTCAAAATTCTAAAAATACAAATAATATATCAAAAAATTAAGAAAAATAAAACTAATTCAATTCAAAATGTTAAAAATACAAATAATATATCAAAATATTAAGAAAAATAGAACTAATTCAATTCAATATGTTAAAAATACAAATAATATATCAAAAAATTCAGAAAAAAAACTAATTCAATTCAAAATGTTAAAAATACAAATAATATATCAAAAAATTCAGAAAAATAAAACTAATTCAATTCAAAATTCTAAAAATACAAATAATATATCAAAAAATTCAGAAAAATAAAACTAATTCAATTCAAAATTCTTACAATAAATTATTACACATCATTTCTTACATGATCCATTCAACAAAGTTTGGTACAATAAATTATTACACATCATTTCTTCCCTTGTGTCCCTGCTTGCTTACGATTGTGCCGTATCCATGGAGCATCCTCATCATTTAACTTAATGCTTGGGTCGGTGTTCTCTTTGAAGGGCGGAATTTCAGCAAACATATTATAATCTTCTGACATGTCTGTCTTGTCCTCCACTCCCACGATGTTTCTTTTCCCTGAAAGAACAATGTGGCGCTTTGGATCATCGCATGATGTACTGATCGTTTTCTTATCTTTCCGTTTCCTCGGTTTGCTACTCATGTCCTTCACATAGAAAACCTGAGCGACATCTTTCGCTAGGACGAATGGTTCGTCAAGGTAACCAAGATTGTTGAAATCCACCATTGTCATTCCGTATTGCTGGTCCACCTTTACCCCACCTCCTGTTAGCTTGAACCATTTGCACCGGAACAAAGGGACCTTAAAGGAGGGTCCATAGTCAAGTTCCCATATCTCCTCTATGTAACCATAATATGTGACCTTTTGCCCATTCTCGGTTGCTGCATCAAAGCGGACACCACTGTTTTG
>NW_021284391.1:0-1682 GCF_002162155.2 Triticum dicoccoides
TTCTCAAATTTCACTAAATTTTTTTAGGATCACGCGGGTATCTTGGAATCGTTCCGATGGTTTTATGACGAGAACATTGTCTTGGTGCCTCCTGTTAGGGGTTTTGTGGAAGTGTCCCGGGGAGTTGAGCTCTGAGGTGTTGTCATCATAATTTTATCGTTGCAGTTCTGGAATACCTGAGTTTAGTACGCCGACATCGAAAATCTCTTTTATGCAGTTGTTGGTGAGATAACCCCGATAACCCAGTACTGAGGTGAGTACGGGAGTATTGCCATGACTTGTATAACGGATGCTTTTCGAAGGTTGAGGTAGACGATTTCCGAAGGTTTCTTGGTTATGTGTTGAAGGATGGATACAGCTGGATGTAGGATTTGTTAGCTTTGGGTGAGATATTATGCTTCCCCTGTATCCCCAACACCTGATTGCATAACCTGAAAATTTCGGGAGTTTCATAGGTGGGAATTCAAGTAGCTCTTAGGATATCTTTCTGACGGATGTATGATATGAAATTGGGGTTCGACGTCTAGTGGTCCGCCTATTCACGGTCGATTTTACAGTGGTCTCTTTGTGTCTTAAAGAACCCTTGGCTATGCTGGTTCGGGGACACTTCGTATGTCATGTGCACTGCCTTGTACATGATGGTGCTGTACACTCGAGCCCGTGTAGGCCCCACCACGAAAACTTCGGACGAAATCTCTATCATATGTTGTTCTGGCTTATTCTGCAAGCCAAATCCTTTGTTTTGTTTTGAGTTGTGGTATTCGAGTTGCTTCGAAGTCAAATGTTGATTCCATACCTTTTCCAAATGGTGTTCTCATATTCCTATGTGAATACTAATCCTTCTTGATCATCGAGTCTGTCTTGTCAATCCTTTTTTTAACCGGTGTGTCTCTCCTCAAGTGGATCCGTTCACGTCAACATTTGCAAGATCATTTATCCCTTCTTCTCAACGGTGTTTGTTTCATCCGTCTCCAAGTTGCCTTTGTTTTTCCCACCCTCCCTCCCTTTTGTTTTTCTTCAAGGACTAAGATTTCTTCTTCAAGTATCCATTTTATTGATGGGAAGTTTCTCCATTCTTTTCCGTCAATGTTCTTATCCGGTGATTCTCATGAAGATTCTAATGGAGCTTCAAGTTCGTCATTCCTCGTTCTTTTCTTCTCCGGTGGATTTAATTCAAGCTTTGGTATTGAGCATACTCCTTTTCTTTTTTTCCAATGCTTTTCTTATGCCGGTGCACCTCTTAATCATCCATCTCTCGCTATTAAATTGTTCCGGAGTGCTCAAGATATCTCGAAGATTCGTGTTTCCACTCTGCATTCGTTCAAGCTCTTTCGAGATTGGTATCTCATTCAAGTCATTTAATTCAACCGGTGCAACATCTCTTTTAAATCTTTTCAACGGTGTTCTTTTGAGTGGGCTCTAACCCACAGGTCTTTTCCCAGGATCTTACCTGACTCTTCTATTTTCCCAGAGCTATCCTAAATTCTTCTATAAGTTTGACGTAAGAATGAGTTATCATCAGTCAAATGCTTTTCTCCAAGATCTTTCAAATTCTTTTCATAGTTGGCTAAACCTCTTCGCTTTTGATTCTTCCGGTGTGCCTCAATAATTCTTGGTGGTGTTTCTCATTGTCATTCTCATCATTTGAAGACCGAAGAAGAGTTTCTCTTTAATCTTGCTCT
>NW_021284392.1:0-967 GCF_002162155.2 Triticum dicoccoides
CATAGCTTGTGATGAGGACATGACTACCTTGGATATGACCAAAAATATTGCATATATGCATATTTGTCAGGTGATTTCTAGTGCAAACTATTCAATAATCTATTTATGTTATCCAGAACAAAAATACTTCACACACTTTTGTGTTTTGTCTAATTGCAGGTGTATGGGACATTTGTACAATCCACATATGAAGATAAGGAAGAAAGAGATGTTTATTTGCTGTCCAAAAAGTTCTCTCACGTCACTTTTGGCCCAAGAGAAGATAGAGTCCAAGTCTCTCACGTTCTGGATTCAGATTCGGACTGCACAGACACACCTGACTCAAAACGCACACAAGTTTCTCATACGGACTCCGAATTGGGTGATTCTTTTTTTGTTGGAAACTAGATTTCGTGCACTTTCCAACCCAATTGGAATCACCTTCAAATTCATCCGGAGCGTTGAGTTGTGGACGAAACAATCTGATGCTGCAGCAGAATTCGAGTCAAACTACAAGTCCAAAGGTGTTACATCACCTCCACTTGGGCCCATTGGCCTTGTACGACCTAGATTTAGTTTTAGGCTGCCTTGGGACGTCCTCCCACCTCCTTGGCCGCCACCCCTTGCTCCTATATAAGTAGATCCATCTAGTAGTTTTTCCTTGGGATTTGTTTAGTTAAAAGTTAGCCAACGCAACTTCGTGTACTTCGTTTGTGTCCAACGACCAGACCAAGACCGCTTTCGGATCCCCACCTTTATCAATACTTCATACATATTTGCAATATTCAGATTGCTTTTATCATATTCTTGCTCGTTCTTCGATTGCTTGCAGGAATAGACCTTCGTGGTCAGGTTGATCGTGCACCGGCGTGGTCAATAACCTCTGGAGATTGGTTTAGCGATTGCTAAGGCGCAACGTCGTGCACGTTTGTAGTCGGATCGTCAAAGTCGTCTCCACCAAATCGATAGTTACCATCTCATCGAAAGA
>NW_021284393.1:0-1162 GCF_002162155.2 Triticum dicoccoides
GACACCCACGTTGGGCTTCCGCTTGAAGGTTGCCGAGTACATGTCGTGTAAACGACGGTAAGTGGTGAGAGCGTGTATGAAGAAGTACCCCCTGCAGGGTTAACATGATCTATTCGAATAGCCGCGTCCGCGGTAAAGGACTACTTGGTTGCCTATACAGTTCATAGACAAGTAAATGGAAACTACTAAAAGCCTCAAGATAAGTGTGAGTGCCGAGGATGGCTCCTCCGTAGGAGGACGGAGGTGGATCCTCGGTAGTGTATTGAAGTGGTGAATAGTGGACTCGTGTGCGCAAAACTATTTCAAGTTGAAGTATCGTAGGATAGCCTAGCCAAGAGTCAAAGCTGGCTTGCTGCAATAACTCCACCAACCCTTCTTGATACTATGCATGTATGTAGGATCTGATGTAAGTCTTGCTGAGTACCTTTGTACTCATGTTGCTATAATCTACATTTTTACAGAAAACGCTGCAACCCCTTCTGATGGGTTCTATGTAGACGTTGACATCAACGAGTAGGCTAAAGACCCAGGTGGTGACCCTGAGCTTGTGAAGGACCACATAGTATAGCCAGAGGCTTTCCAAGCCTCTTTTATTTTACTAGTTGTCTGTACTCAGACAAGTTACTTCCGCTGCTGGCTTGTATGATTGTATGACTTGATTGTTGGGTCGTGAGACCCGTACCTTTGTGTGTATGTTATGTATGGCTCACTGAGCCTTAAATAAAGTACTTGTGTCATAGAGTCATGTTGTGATGCTTCGTTGTATTTGCACATATCGAGCATATTGTGTGTATGATTGAAATGCTTGGTATGTGTGGGATCTGACTATCTAGTTGTTTATCTTTAGTAGCCTCTCTTACCGGGAAATGTCTCCTAGTGTTACCGCTGAGCCATGGTAGCTTGCTACTGCTCTGGAACACTTAGGCTGGCCGGCATGTGTCCTTCTTCGTTCCTGTGTCTATCCCTTCGGGGAAATGTCACGCTTTGAGTACCGGAGTCCTGTTAGCCCGCTACAGCCCGGTTTACCGGAGTCCTGCTAGCCCAGTGCTACAGCCCGGACCCACTTGCTGATGACCGACACGTTCGAAGCTGGGTCATGGATGCCTGTCCCTGTAAGTCTGTGCCACTTTGGGTTTACGACTAGTCATGTCAGCCCGGGCTC
>NW_021284394.1:0-1202 GCF_002162155.2 Triticum dicoccoides
TATGCTCACTGACAGAATTGTTCTCCTCCATCTTGCAGCTATAGAACTTATTGGAGACTTCATATCTCTCAATCCGGGCATTTGCTTGAAATATTAACTTCAACTCCTGGAACATCTCATATGCTCCATGACGTTCAAAACGTCGTTGAAGTCCCGATTCTAAGCCGTAAAGCATGGCACACTGAACTATCGAGTAGTCATCAGCTTTGCTCTGCCAGACATTCATAACATCTGGTGTTGCTCCAGCAGCAGGCCTGGCACCCAGCGGTGCTTCCAGGACGTAATTCTTCTGTGCAGCAATGAGGATAATCCTCAAGTTACGGACCCAGTCCGTGTAATTGCTACCATCATCTTTCAACTTTGCTTTGTCAAGGTACGCATTAAAATTCAACGGAACAACAACATGGGCCATCTATCTACAATCAAACATACATAAGCAAGATACTATCAGGTACTAAGTTCCTGATAAATTTAAGTTCAATTAATCAAATTATTTAAAGAACTCCCACTTAGATAGACATCCCTCTAATCCTCTAAGTGATCACGTGATCCAAATCAACTAAACCATAACCGATCATCACGTGAAATGGAGTAGTTTTCAATGGTGAACATCGCTATGTTGATCATATCTACTATATGATTCACGCTCGATCTTTCGATCTCAGTGTTCCGAGGCCATATCTGCATATGCTAGGCTCGTCAAGTTTAACCCGAGTATTCTGCGTGTGCAAAACTGGCTTGCACCCATTGTAGATGGACGTAGAGCTTATCACACCCGATCATCACGTGGTGTCTGGGCACGACGAACTTTGGCAACGGTGCATACTCAGGGAGAACACTTTTATCTTGATAATTTAGTGAGAGATCATCTTATAATGCTACCGTTCAAAGCAAGATAAGATGCATAAAATATAAACATCACATGCAATCAATATAAGTGATATGATATGGCCATCATCATCTTGTGCCTGTGATCTCCATCTCCGAAGCACCGTCATGATCACCATCATCACCGGCACGACACCTTGATCTCCATCATAGCATCGTTGTCGTCTCGCCAATCTTATGCTTCCACGACTATCGCTACCGTTTAGTGATAAAGTAAAGCATTACAGCGCGATTGCATTGCATACAATAAAGCGACAACCATATGGCTCCTGCCAGTTGCCGATAACTCGGTTACAAAACATGATCATCTCATA
>NW_021284395.1:0-1095 GCF_002162155.2 Triticum dicoccoides
TCAACACTCACTGTTTTGGGGCCCCGGTGTGATTTCCACGATTAACGAACGGCGGGGTGCGTTTACATGTCGGTCATCAATACTAGTAGTTTTGGCCAATTCTGGCCCGTTTCGTGGACAATTACTCATTGTTTTGGGGCCCCGAAATAATTTCCACGATTAACGAACCCCTGGGTGCGCTTACGTGTTGGTTATGAACACTCACAGTTTTGGCCAATTCTAACGCATTTTGTGGACTTTTAGTCACCGTTTTCTAGTCCTGAAGTGATTTCCATAGTGGTTGATCCCCAAGGCGCACTTACGTGTTAGTCATCAACACTCACAGTTTTGGCCGATTCTGCCTGTTTCATGGACTATTACTCACTGTTTTGGGGCCCCAGAGTGATTTCCACGGTTAACGAACCGCAGGGTGCATTTACGTGTCGGTCATCAACACTCGCAGTTTTGGCCGCTTCTGGCCCGTTTCTTGGACTATTACTCTGTTTTTGGGTCCAAGCGTGATTTTCATGATTTACGAACCCTGTGGTGCATTTATGTGTCGGACAATGACACTCACAATTTTGGCCAATTTCTGGTCCGTTTTGTGTACTATTGATCACCGTTTTGGAGTCCCAGAGCGATTTCCACGATTTACAATCCCCGAGGTGCGTTTGTGTCTCTATCGTCAACACTCACAATTTTGGCCAATTCTGACGCAATTCGTGGACTATTACTCAGAATTTAGGGGTCCCGAAGCGATTCCATAGTGGTTGAACCCTAAGGTCCGTTTACGTGTCGGTCATCAACACTCACAGTTTTGGCCGATTCTGGCCCGTTTCATGGACTATTACTCACCATTTTGGGGCCCCGAAGTGATTTCCACGGTTGTTTGACCCCATGGTGCGCTTACGTGTCGATCATCAACAAGCGCACTTTGGGCCGATTATGGCCCATTTCTTGCATTATTACTTAGTTTTGGGGTCCCGGAGTGATTTCCACGATTGATGAACTCCGGGGTGCGTTTACGTGTCGGTCATAAACACTCACAATTTTGGCCAATTCTCGTCCGTGTCGTGCACTATTACTCACCGTTTGGGCGTCCCATAGCGATTTCCA
>NW_021284396.1:0-1170 GCF_002162155.2 Triticum dicoccoides
TCAACACTCACTGTTTTGGGGCCCCGGTGTGATTTCCACGATTAACGAACGGCGGGGTGCGTTTACATGTCGGTCATCAATACTAGTAGTTTTGGCCAATTCTGGCCCGTTTCGTGGACAATTACTCATTGTTTTGGGGCCCCGAAATAATTTCCACGATTAACGAACCCCTGGGTGCGCTTACGTGTTGGTTATGAACACTCACAGTTTTGGCCAATTCTAACGCATTTTGTGGACTTTTAGTCACCGTTTTCTAGTCCTGAAGTGATTTCCATAGTGGTTGATCCCCAAGGCGCACTTACGTGTTAGTCATCAACACTCACAGTTTTGGCCGATTCTGCCTGTTTCATGGACTATTACTCACTGTTTTGGGGCCCCAGAGTGATTTCCACGGTTAACGAACCGCAGGGTGCATTTACGTGTCGGTCATCAACACTCGAAGTTTTGGCCGATTCTGGCCCGTTTCTTGGACTATTACTCTGTTTTTGGGTCCAAGCGTGATTTTCATGATTTACGAACCCCGTGGTGCATTTACGTGTCGGTCAATGACACTCACAATTTTGGCCAATTTCTGGTCCGTTTTGTGTACTATTCATCACCGTTTTGGAGTCCCAGAGCGATTTCCACGATTTACAATCCCCGAGGTGCGTTTGTGTCTCTATCGTCAACACTCACAATTTTGGCCAATTCTGACGCAATTCGTGGACTATTACTCAGAATTTAGGGGTCCCGAAGCGATTCCATAGTGGTTGAACCCTAAGGTCCGTTTACGTGTCGGTCATCAACACTCACAGTTTTGGCCGATTCTGGCCCGTTTCATGGACTGTTACTCACCATTTTGGGGCCCCGAAGTGATTTCCACGGTTGTTTGACCCCATGGTGCGCTTACGTGTCGATCATCAACAAGCGCACTTTGGGCCGATTATGGCCCATTTCTTGCATTATTACTTAGTTTTGGGGTCCCGGAGTGATTTCCACGATTGATGAACTCCGGGGTGCGTTTACGTGTCGGTCATAAACACTCACAATTTTGGCCAATTCTCGTCCGTGTCGTGCACTATTACTCACCGTTTGGGCGTCCCATAGCGATTTCCACGATTGATAATCCCCAGTGTGCGTTTGCGTGTCTGTCGTCAACACTCACAGTTTTGGCCAATTCTGACGCGATTC
>NW_021284397.1:0-1458 GCF_002162155.2 Triticum dicoccoides
TACGAGATGATGTCCATATTCCTAAACTGAAATTGAATATTCCACCATTTGAGGGTAGATATGTTCCTGATATATATCTTACTTGGGAGTTAGAAACTGAACAACGTTTTACATGTTTACAATATCCCGAGGAGAGACGGGTTGCTGCTGCTGTTTGTGCTTTCACTAGTTTTGCATGTGTATGGTGGTCTGAACATTGTAGATTATATCCTATTCCAACTACTTGGGCTGCTTTGAAAACTGCTATGCATACGCGTTGGGTTCCACCGTATTATCAACGTGAATTGCTTCAAAAATTGCAGCGTTTAAGACAAGGGAAAAATTCTGTAGAAGAATATTATCAGGAATTACAAACTGACATGATTAGATGTGGTATTGTTGAGGAGAATGAAGCTATGCTTGCACGTTTTCTGGGTGGATTAAATAGAGAGATTTAGACCATTCTAGACTATAAGGAGTATACTAATATCACTCGTTTATTCCATCTTGCTTGTAAAGCTGAACGTGAAGTGCAGGATCGACAAGCATTGGCGCGATCTAACTTTTCTGCAGGCCGACCTTCATCATGGACACCGCGTGCATCTTCTACTTCAACTGCACCAGCACCTCAATCAGGTGCCTCCTCCAGCCGTGATACAAGAAAACAAGCACAACCACTATTATCTGCCAAGAGCGCACCTGCTGGGCCTGCACAGAGTTCTTCTTCTTCCATGGCATCAACAGGGCACACAAGTGATATTATTTGTCGTCGTTGTAAGGGAGGAGGTCATTATGCGAGAGAATGCAAATCTCCGCGTGTGATGATTGCTACCGAGGGTGGTGGATATGAGTCCGCTAGTGACTATGATGAGGAGACATTGGCTCTTATTACACGTGAAGAACATGGTGGAGATGATTCTGATCATGAGACGCAATACATGGCTCCTGAAGACGCTGACAGGTGATAGAGGCGGGGGTGTCCCGATCTTTCGATGAGATGATAACTATCGATTTGGTGGAGACGACTTTGACGATCCGACTACAAACGTGCACGACGTTGCGCCTTAGCAATCGCTAAACCAATCTCCTGAGGTTACTGACGATGCCGGAAGCACGGTCAGCCTGACCACGAAGGTCTATTCCTGCAAGCAATCGAAGAACGAGCAAGAATATGATAAAGCAATCTGAATATTGCAAATATATATGAGGTATTGATAATGGTGGGGATCCGTAAGCGGTCTTGGTCTGGTCGTTGGACACAAACGAAGTACACGAAGTTGCAATGGCTAACTTTTAACTAAACAAATCCCAAGAAAAAGCTACTAGATGGATCTACTTATATAGGAGCAAGGGGTGGCGGCCAAGGAGGTGGGAGGACGTCCCAAGGCAGCCTAAAACTAAATCTAGGTCGTACAAGGCCAATGGGCCCAAGTGGAGGTGATGTAACACCTTTGGACTTGTAGTTTGACTCGGATTCTG
>NW_021284398.1:0-1327 GCF_002162155.2 Triticum dicoccoides
TGTTGCTTCTGAAATTAAATTGAAAAGTGCATGTTTATTTGCCACCAAATCTGATATTGATGAGCTAGATTTCGGCAAATCTGTTTGCTATGCTTTTGTGTGCAAAGAGGCATTATTTTCATTCGAGGACGTGCCTTCCTCTTTGCCTCCTGCTGTCACTAACATTTTGCAGGAGTTCGCTGACGTCTTTCCACAAGACGTGCCACCGGGATTACCGCCTATTCGAGGGATTGAGCATCAGATTGACTTAATTCCCGGTGCTTCACTGCCAAACCGTGCACCATACCGTACCAATCCAGAGGAGACGAAGGAGATTATGCGCCAAGTACAAGAGCTTCTCGACAAAGGTTATATACGCGAATCCCTTAGTCCTTGTGCTGTTCCTATTATTCTAGTGCCGAAAAAGGATGGTACATCACGTATGTGTGTTGATTGTAGAGGCATTAATAATATTACTATTCGTTATCGTGATCCTATTCCTAGGCTAGATGATATGCTTGATGAATTGAGTGGTTCTACAATATTCTCCAAAGTTGATTTGCGTAGTGGCTACCACCAAATTCGTATGAAATTGGGAGATGAATGGAAAACAGCATTTAAAACTAAGTTTGGATTATATGAGTGGTTAGTCATGCCTTTTGGGTTAACTAATGCACCTAGTACTTTCATGAGATTAATGAACGAAGTTTTACGTGCTTTTATTGGACGATTTGTGGTAGTTTACTTTGATGACATACTGATTTATAGCAGATCTTTGGAAGAACATTTGGAACATTTACGTGCTGTTTTTATTGCTCTACGTGATGCACGTTTGTTTGGTAACCTTGGGAAGTGCACCTTTTGCACCGGCCGAGTATCTTTTCTTGGCTATGTTGTTACTCCACAGGGAATTGAAGTTGACAAAGCCAAGATTGAAGCTATTGAGAGTTGGCCGCAGCCCAAAACGGTCACACAAGTGAGGAGTTTTCTTGGCCTCGCTGGATTCTATAGGCGTTTTGTGAGAGATTTCAGCACCATTGCTGCACCTCTCAACGAGCTTACAAAGAAGGATGTGCCTTTTGTTTGGGGTACCGCACAGGAAGAAGCCTTCACGGTATTGAAAGATAAGTTGACACATGCTCCTTTACTCCAACTTCCTGATTTTAATAAGACTTTTGAGCTTGAATGTGATGCTAGTGGAATTGGATTAGGAGGTGTGTTATTACAAGATGGCAAACCTGTTGCATACTTTTCTGAAAAATTGAGTGGGCCTAGTCTGAATTATTCTACTTATGATAAAGAATTATATGCTCTTGTTCGGACTTTAGAAACATGGCAACATTATTTA
>NW_021284399.1:0-963 GCF_002162155.2 Triticum dicoccoides
ACTTCGTTCACCGGCAATCCACAATGACTCTTGGATGCTCAGAACGCGACGCCTAACCGGCTGGAGGATTCACAGTCCTCAAGTGTAATAAGTCTTCAGGTCACACAGACAGAAAGACTTCAGTGATGCCTAACACTCTTTGGCTCTGGGTGTTTGGGCTTTGTCCTCGCAAGGATTTCTCTCTCTCAAATGCTTCGAGGTGGGTTGCTCTCAAACGACAAAAGCCGTGCACAAACTCTGAGCAGCCACCAATTTATGGTGTAGGGGGTGGGCTATTTATAGCCACTAGGCAACCCGACCTGATTTGTCCAAAATGACCCTGGGTCACTGAGGAGCTGACACGTGTTCCAACGGTCAGATTTCAAACACACGCGGCAACTTTACTTGGGCTACAAGCAAAGCTGACTCATCCGGCTCTGGATAAGATTTGCTCTCATTGTCTTTGCTCGAAGACATAGGATTTGGGTTGAGCATCACTTCAGTCACTCTGACTTAGTTCACTTGGACCCCACTTAACAGTACGGTGGTTCCTATGACTCAACAAAGAAGAAAATGAAACAATGAAACCACACAGTCTTCGCGCTTCATAGTCTTCACGCAATGTCTTCTCATGTCATAGTCTTCAATATGAATATCTTCTCTTACCACCATTGTCTTCAATGTCTTCATACATTTTTAGGGGCCATCTCCGGTAGGTAAACCGAATCAATGAGGGACACTACCTGCGTTATCCTGCAATTCTCACAAACGCATTAGTCCCTCAACCAACTTTGTCGTCAATACTCCAAAACCAACTAGGGGTGGCACTAGATGCACTTACACTACGGGTATCTCCGAAAGTGTCTGTTGGGTTGGCACGAATCGAGACTGGGATTTGTCACTCCGCGTGACGGACAAGTATCTCTGGGCCCACTCGGTAATGCATCATCATAATGAGCTCAATGTGACTAAGTAGTTAGTCAC
>NW_021284400.1:0-1295 GCF_002162155.2 Triticum dicoccoides
TCACTTATATTGATTGCATGTGATGTTTATCTTTTTATGCATCTTATCTTGCTTTGATTGACGGTAGCATTATAAGATGATCTCTCACTAAATTATCAAGAAGTGTTCTCCCTGAGTATGCACCGTTGCGAAAGTTCTTCGTGCTGAGACACCACGTGATGATCGGGTGTGATAGGCTCTACGTTCAAATACAACGGGTGCAAAACAGTTGCGCACGCAGAATACTCAGGTTAAACTTGACGAGCCTAGCATATGCAGATATGGCCTCGGAACACGGAGACCGAAAGGTCGAGCGTGAATCATATAGTAGATATGATCAACATAAAGATGTTCACCGATGAAACTACTCCATCTCACGTGATGATCGGACATGGTTTAGTTGATTTGGATCACGTGATCACTTAGAGGATTAGAGGGATGTCTATCTAAGTGGGAGTTCTTAAGTAATATGATTAAATTGAACTTAAATTTATCATGAACTTAGTCCTGGTAGTATTTTGCAAATCATGTTGTAGATCAATAACTCGCGTTGTTGCTTCCCTGTGTTTATTTTGATATGTTCCTAGAGAAAATTGTGTTGAAAAATGTTAGTAGCAATGTTGCGGATTTGATCCGTGATCTGAGGTTAAATCCTCATTGCTGCACAGAAGAATTATGTCCATAATGCACCGCTAGGTGACGGACCTATTGCAAGAGCAAATGCAGACGTTATGAACATTTGGCTAGCTCAATATGATGACTACTTGATAGTTTAAGTGCACCATGCTTAACGGCTTAGAATCGGGACTTCAAAGACGTTTTGAATGTCATGGACCATATGAGATGTTCCAGGAGTTGAAGCTAATATTTCAAGCAAATACCCGAGTTGAGAGATATGAAGTCTCCAACAAGTTCTATAGCTAAAAGATGGAGGAGAATCGCTCAACTAGTGAGCATGTGCTCAGATTGTCTGAATACTACAATCGCTTGAATCAAGTGGGAGTTAATCTTCCAGATAAGATAGTGATTGACAGAATTCTCTAGTCACCATCACCAAGTTAGTAGAACTTCGTGATGAACTATGACATGCAAGGGATAACGGAAACGATTCCCAAGCTCTTCGTAATGCGGAAATTGACGAAGGTAGAAATCGAGAAAAACATCAAGTGTTGATGGTAGACAAGACCACTAGTTTCAAGAAAAGGGGCAGAAGGAAGAAGGGGAACTTCAAGAAGAACAGCAAGCAAGTTGCTGCTCAAGTGAAGAAGCCCAAGTCTGATCCTAAGCCTGAGACTAAGTGTTTCTACTGCAAAGGG
>NW_021284401.1:0-1534 GCF_002162155.2 Triticum dicoccoides
CCCAGGTAAGCTTCTCCTTCTTTTATTTATTTTTGTTTTCTAATTTCTGACATTTGTTTTGATTTAAATAAAATATTAAATCATTTTATTACCTTATGCCAATTTTTGCAGGAGCTAGATATATTATTCCAGAGCTCCCCAACAGGTGGCATAATTTTTGGACATATATTAATATATATAACTAATATATTTCCAATGCAAATATTTATGCATTAATTCCAAATGCCCAAAATAAATACCTATGAGCTCTTAAAAGTATTGGTTTGATTTTTATCTCTGTCCAATATTTTCAGAGAGCAACATGAGCATTTCTTGGACCCTTTTGGAGAAATTTTTATTTGGGTCATTTTCAAAATGATTCTGAGGGTTTCACAAATCCCCATTTCAAAATTAAATGGAATTTTAAACATGATGCACACATGACTAGCTAGTCTAGGTCATACCAGGCTAGGGATGTGACAACTCGCCCCCACTTGAAAAAATCTCGTCCCGAGATTCAAGGGTTGACAGAAAAGAAAGCGGGGTACTCCAGTCGAAGACGATCTTCTCGCTCCCAAGTAGCTTCCCTCTCGGAATGATGAGACCACTGAACTTTGAGAAACTTGATGTTCTGACGTCGAGTGGTACGCTCGGCCTGATCGAGGATACGAATGGGGTACTCTCGATATGTAAGATTATCTTGGAGATCAAGCGTTTCGTGGTCCACTCCGCGGATAGGATCCGAGAAGCAACGCCTGAGTTGAGAAACGTGGAAGACATCGTGAACTCGAGAAAGATGTGGGGGTAGTTCCGATTGGTAGGCAACTTCTCCTCGTTTGGCGAGAATGCGAAAAGGTCCAATGTAACGAGGAGCCAATTTGCCTTTAATACCGAAACGATGGGTTCCCTTCAGAGGGGTGACCCGAAGGTAAGCCTTCTCGTCAACCTCGAAAGTCATAGCCTTATGTTTTCGGTCATATTGACTCTTTTGACGGGATTGGGCTGTTTTCAACTTTTCACGAACGATGCGAACTTGTTCTTCTGCTTCCTGAATCATATCCGGGCCAAAGAATTGTCTTTCCCCGGTTTCTGACCAGTTAAGGGGTGTTCGACACCGTCGTCCATAGAGAACTTCAAAAGGGGCTTTACCCAAGCTAGACTGATAGCTGTTGTTGTAAGCGAATTCGGCAAATGGAAGGCACTTCTCCCAATCCATTCCGAATGAGATAACAGAGGCTCGAAGCATGTCTTCTAGAATCTGGTTGACGCGTTCCACTTGACCACTCGACTGAGGGTGGAAAGCGGTGCTAAAGGAGAGACGGGTTCCCATAGCATTTTGGAAACTTTCCCAAAATCGAGAGGTGAAAAGACTTCCTCGATCCGAGTTGATTTCCAAAGGAACACCATGGAGGGACACTATTCGGGAGATGTATAAGTCTGCCAGCTGACTAGCGGTTATACTCTCACGAACAGGTAAGAAATGGGCTACTTTGGAAAGACGATCGACAACGACGAAAATAGCATTATTCCCTCTCTTGGTCCTGGGAAAACCGGT
>NW_021284402.1:0-1243 GCF_002162155.2 Triticum dicoccoides
ACTATCTACCAGATCCTGCCGAGGGCTCAAGATCGTAGCTGAGGTAACAAGCTAAACGTCGAAGACCACGCGGAATTACTAGTGAGACTGAAGTCTCTCTGCAAAAACATAAAATACGCAAACGTGAGTACAAATGTACCCAGCAAGACTTACATCAGAACTATCTACATATGCATCATTATCAACAAAGGGGTGGTGGGGTTTAACTGCAGCAAGCCAGCTTTGACTCGGTGGCTATCCTGAACTACGACTGCGAGTAACTCTTTTGAGGTGGCGCACACGAGTCCACATATTCACCAACCAATACACCACTATGGAACCGCTCCCGTCTCCCTACGAGAACGCCATCCATAGCACTCACGCTTATCTTGCGTATTTTAGAGTATCCACTTTCACTTGTCTATGAACTGATATAAGCAACCCAGAAGTCCTTTTCCACGGACACGGCTATTCGAATAGATTAGGTTAACCCTGCAGGGGTGTACTTCTTCACATACGCTCTCACCACTTACCGCCGTTTACACGACATGTACTCGGCATCCTTCAAGCGGAAGCCCAACGTGGGTGTCGGCCACGACCTACCTAATCACCTAAGTCTCTAGTCCAGGTTTATTGCCTATTCGGGTTCCATCCATGAGGAGATCCGGCCGGAGTTTCGCTCACAGCCCCAAACGATGTGAACAGGGTTCCGTGACACCAAACGGGCGCCCGGTTTACCCGGCCACGTGCCTACCGCATCACAGCCCACCCCTACGGTCAGCGCTGCGCACGGCCTCCAGCATACTACAAACACCAGAAACTACTTGCAACTCCTGGACAGAGGACAAGGGTGATCAAGAAGCCGAGAGGGTCCATTGGTTTCGGGCCCAATGCGTGGTAGTAGCTGAATCATGGATCACAAACACAGAACTCAGTTCCTGAGGACGGCTGCAATGAGACAACCCACCATGTACTCCTACATGGCCTCTCACCGCTACCTTTACCAAATCATGTTCACACACTTAGCTCACACACAGTAGGACATGTTCACACGCCTCTGATTCATCCCTGATGAATCAGACCTGACTCAACTCTAAGCAGTAGCAGGCATGACAAACAAGCATGAATGAGTAGGCACATCAGGGCTCAAACAACTCCTACTCATGCTAGTGGGTTTCATCTAATTACTGTGGAATGACAGGTCATGCAGAGGATAAAGGGGTTCAGCTACCGCAGCAAGTAACAGATGAATCGATATTGTCCT
>NW_021284403.1:0-1288 GCF_002162155.2 Triticum dicoccoides
AATTACGTGGTGCCCTATTTAAAGTGAATGTGGTTGTCTCTAATGCCTAACCCATGAACGATAGTGGTAATTCGATAAGAGACATCATGGTACGCACCATATCCAATAGGGTGCAACTATGATGTTCGGACACACCATCACATTATGGTGTTCCAGGCGGTATTAATTGCGAAACATTTTCCACAATGTCTTAATTGTGTGCCAAAACTCGTAACTCAGATATTCATCTCTATGATCGTATCATAGACATTTTATCCTCTTGTCACAATGATCTTCTACTTCACTCTGAAATTACTTGAACCATTCAATAATTCAGACTTGTGTTTCATCAAGTAAATATTCTCAACATCTACTCGAATCATCTGTGAAGTAAGAACATAACGATATTCACTGCATGCCTCAGCACTTATTGGACTGCACACATCAAAATGTGTTACTTCCAACAAGTTGCTATCTTGTTCCATCTCATTGAAACCGAGGCTTTTCAGTCATCTTGCCTATGTGGTATGATTTGCATATCTCAAGTGATTCAAAATCAAGTGAGTCCAAATGATCCATATGCATGGAGTCTCTTCATGCGTATACACCAATAGACATGGTTCGCATGTCTCAAACTTTTCTAAAACGAGTGAGTCCAAAGATCCATCAACATGGAGCTTCTTCATGCGTTTTATATCATTATGACTTACATGGCAGTGCCACAAGTAAGTGGAACTATCATTACTATCTTATATCTTTTGGCATGAAAATGTGTATCATTACGATCGAGATTCAATAAACCATTCCTTTAGGTGCAAGACCATTGAAGGTTTTATTCAAATAAATAGAGTAACCATTATTCTCCTTAAATGAATAACCGTATTGCGATAGACATAATCCAATCAAGTCTATGCTCAACGCAAGCACCAAATGACAATTATTCAGGTTTAATACTAATCTTGATGGTAGAGGGAGCGTGCGATGTTTGATCACATCAAACTTGGAAACACTTCCAACACATATCGTCAGCTCACCTTTAGCCAGTCTCCTTTTATTCCGTAGCTTTTATTTCGAGTTACTAATACTTAGCAACCGAACCGGTATCTAATACCCTGGTGCTACTAGGAGTACTAGTAAAGTACACATTAACATAATGTATATCCAATATACTTCTATCGACCTTGCCAGCCTTCTCATCTACCAAGTATCTAGGGTAATCCTGCTCCAGTGGTTGTTCCCCTTATTACAGAAGCACTTAGTCTCGGGTTTGGGTTCAGCCTCGGGTTTCTTCATTGGTGCAGCAGCTGAT
>NW_021284404.1:0-950 GCF_002162155.2 Triticum dicoccoides
AATATCGGGTGGTATTTCGAAGACTTTTGTGTAACACATGAACAACTGGGGGATGAGCGGATACTCAATAAGTGCGAGAATTAACCGTAGGGGTATTCAAGTGACAAAGAACAGCAAGGCAGTAAGCTCAAGGGATTATTGAATCAACGACGAGTTTTTCAGGGTATCTTGTAATAACAAGACCACTGGGGAAGAATGTAAGAATAACAAATGCAAGTAGTTATCCATAAGGGTTTGCGGTGGAAGGTGAATTGCAAACGCGATGAACACAAGTTCTCGGGTTAACAGTGGAGAGTATCTTCAGGGTCTTCTGGTGCAGCTGACAATCATTAGTAATAAGGGGCTCTCCGGGTGAAAGTGAATACGAGATCCTAACGTTAGATTTAGTAAACTTCATTTAACCCGAATAGAGGAGAGATCAGAGTCCCAGAGTAAAGGTCGAGGAGTAAAAGATCCTAATACCACCCAATGGCGACGTGTGGCCGTAGGACACACAGCCATGTTAGTAAAAAATTTTGCAACGTCTAGACTCGACTTCGGCCAAGGAGTTGGAAAGGGGGATTCCTACAGGCAGTCGGCTCTGATACCAACTTGTGACGCCCCCGATTCAATCGTACACTAATCATGCACGCAACTGTGTACGATCAAGATCAGGGACTCACGGGAAGATATCACAACACAACTCTACAAATAAAATAAGTCATACAAGCATCATAATACAAGCCAGGGGCCTCGAGGGCTCGAATACAAGTGCTCGATCATAGACGAGTCAGCGGAAGCAACAATATCTGAGTACAGACATAAGTTAAACAAGTTTGCCTTAAGAAGGCTAGCACAAACTGGGATACAGATCGAAAGAGGCGCAGGCCTCCTGCCTGGGATCCTCCTAACTACTCCTGGTCGTCGTCGTCAGCCTGCACGTAGTAGTAGGCACCTCCAATGTAGTAGTC
>NW_021284405.1:0-1187 GCF_002162155.2 Triticum dicoccoides
TCAGACTAGGCCCACTCAATTTTTCAGAAAAGTATGCAACAGGTTTGCCATCTTGTAATAACACACCTCCTAATCCAATTCCACTAGCATCACATTCAAGCTCAAAAGTCTTATTAAAATCAGGAAGTTGGAGTAAAGGAGCATGTGTCAACTTATCTTTCAATACCGTGAAGGCTTCTTCCTGTGCGGTACCCCAAAGAAAAGGCACATCTTTCTTTGTAAGCTCATTGAGAGGTGCAGCAATGGTGCTTAAATCTCTCACAAAACGCCTATAGAATCCAGCGAGGCCAAGAAAACTCCTCACTTGTGTGACCGTTTTGGGCTGCGGCCAACTCTCAATAGCTTCAATCTTGGCTTTATCAACTTCAATTCCCTGTGGAGTAACAACATAGCCAAGAAAAGATACTCGGTCGGTGCAAAAGGTGCACTTCCCAAGGTTACCAAACAAACGTGCATCACGTAGAGCAATAAAAACAGCACGTAAATGTTCCAAATGTTCTTCCAAAGATCTGCTATAAATCAATATGTCATCAAAGCAAACTACCACAAATCGTCCAATGAAAGCACGTAAAACTTCGTTCATTAATCTCATGAAAGTACTAGGTGCACTAGTTAACCCAAAAGGCATGACTAACCACTCATATAATCCAAACTTAGTTTTAAATGCTGTTTTCCATTCATCTCCCAATTTCATACGAATTTGATGGTAGCCACTACGCAAATCAACTTTGGAGAATATTGTAGAGCCACTCAATTCATCAAGCATATCATCTAGCCTAGGAATAGGATGATGATAACGAATAGTAATATTATTAATGCCTCTACAATCAACACACATACGTGATGTACCATCCTTTTTCGGCACTAGAATAATAGGAACAACACAAGGACTAAGGGATTCGCGTATATAACCTTTGTCGAGAAGCTCTTGTACTTGACGCATAATCTCCTTCGTCTCCTCTGGATTGGTACGGTATGGTGCACAGTTTGGCAGTGAAGCACCGGGAATTAAGTCAATCTGATGCTCAATCCCTCGAATAGGCGGTAATCCCGGTGGCACGTCTTGTGGAAAAACGTCAGCGAACTCCTGCAAAATGTTAGTGACAGCAGGAGGCAAAGAGGAAGGCACGTCCTCGAATGAAAATAATGCCTCTTTGCACACAAAAGCATAGCAAACAGATTTGCTG
>NW_021284406.1:0-1252 GCF_002162155.2 Triticum dicoccoides
AACAACTATGGAAATCGCTTTGGGACCCCAAAACGGCTAGTAATAGTCCAAGAATCGGGCGAGAATCAGCCCAAACTGCGTTTGTTGATGACCGACACGTAAGCGCACCTTAGGGTTCAACAACCATCGAAATCGCTTTGGGACACCGAAACGGTGAGTAATAGTCCATGAAACGGGCCAGAATCAACCAAAATTGCGACTGCTGACGACGTACACGTAAACGCACCCCGGGGATTGTGAATGTGGAAATAGCTCTGGGACCCCATAATGGTGAGTAATACTCCACGGAAGAGCCCAGAATCGAACAAAATTAGGATTGCTGGTGAGCGACACGTAAACGCACCCCGGGGTGCGTCAATTATGGAAATCGCTCCGGGACCCCAAAACAATGAGTAATAATCCATGAAACGGGGCAGAGTCAGCCAAAACTACGAGTGTTGATGACCGACACATAAATGCACCCCAGGGATCGTCAATCATGGAAATCGCTCTAGGACCCCGAAACGGTGAGTAATAGTGCACGAAATGAACCAGAATTGGCCAAAATTGTGATTGTTGATAACTGACACGTAAACGCACCCTGCGGTTCGTCAGTTGTGGAAATCACTCCGGGGCCCCAAAACTGGGTAATAGTCACGAAAAGGGACAGAATCGGCCAAAACTGCGAGTGTTGATGATCGACACGCAAACGCACCCCAGGGTTCGTCAATCGTGGAAATCACTCCAGGACCCCAAAACAGTGAGTAATAGTCCAAGAGACGGGACAAAATCGGCCAAAACTGCGAGTGTAGATGACTGACACGTAAGCGCACCTTTGGGTTCAACAACTATGGAAATCGCTTTGGGACCCCAAAACGGTGAGTAATAGTCCAAGAATCGGGCGAGAATCAGCCCAAACTGCGTTTGTTGATGACCGACACGTAAGCGCACCTTAGGGTTCAACAACCATCGAAATCGCTTTGGGACACCAAAACGGTGAGTAATAGTCCATGAAACGGGCCAGAATCAACCAAAATTGCGACTGCTGACGACGTACACGTAAACGCACCCCGGGGATTGTGAATGTGGAAATAGCTCTGGGACCCCATAATGGTGAGTAATAGTCCACGGAAGAGCCCAGAATCGAACAAAATTAGGATTGCTGGTGAGCGACACGTAAACGCACCCCGGGGTGCGTCAATTATGGAAATCGCTCCGGGACCCCAAAACAATGAGTAATAATCCATGAAACGGGGCAGAGTCAGCCAAAACT
>NW_021284407.1:0-1736 GCF_002162155.2 Triticum dicoccoides
TCTTGATCTGAAGTTTCATGATCATTATCATTGGCTTCCTCACTAACTGGTGTAGGTGTCACTGAAACAGTTTTCTGTGATGAACTACTTTCCAGTAAGGGAGCAGGTACAGTTACCTCGTCAAGTTCTACTTTCCTCCCACTCACTTCTTTCGAGAGAAACTCCTTCTCTAGAAATGATCCATTCTTAGCAACGAATGTCTTGCCTTCGGATCTGTGATAGAAGGTGTACCCAACAGTTTCCTTTGGGTATCCTATGAAGACACATTTCTCCGATTTGGGTTCGAGCTTATCAGGTTGAAGTTTTTTCACATAAGCATCGCAGCCCCAAACTTTAAGAAACGACAACTTTGGTTTCTTGCCAAACCACAGTTCATAAGGAGTCGTCTCAACGGATTTCGATGGTGCCCTATTTAACGTGAATGCGGCCGTCTCTAAAGCACAACCCCAAAATGATAGCGGTAAATCTGTAAGAGACATCATAGATCGCACCATATCTAGTAAAGTACGATTACGACGTTCGGACACACCATTGCGCTGTGGTGTTCCGGGTGGCGTGAGTTGTGAAACTATTCCACAGTTTTTCAAATGTACACCAAACTGGTAACTCAAATATTCTCCTCCACGATCAGATCGTAGAAACTTTATTTTCTTGTTACGATGATTTTCAACTTCACTCTGAAATTCTTTGAACTTTTCAAATGTTTCAGACTTATGCTTCATTAAGTAGATATATCCATATCTGCTCAAATCATCTGTGAAGGTGAGAAAATAACGATATCCGCCTCGAGCCTCAATATTCATTGGACCACATACATCGGTATGTATGATTTCCAACAAATCTGTTGCTCTCTCCATAGTACTGGAGAACGGTGTTTTAGTCATCTTGCCCATGAGGCACGGTTCACAAGTACCAAGTGATTCATAATCAAGTGGTTCCAAAAGTCCATCAGCATGGAGTTTCTTCATGCGCTTTATACCGATATGACCTAAACGACAGTGCCACAAATAAGTTGCACTTTCATTATCAACTCTGCATCTTTTGGTTTCAACATTATGAATATGTGTATTACTACTATCGAGATTTAATAAGAATAGACCACTCTTCAAGGGTGCATGACCATAAAAGATATTACTCATATAAATAGAACAACCATTATTCTCTGATTTAAATGAATAACCGTCTCGCATTAAACAAGATCCAGATATAATGTTCATGCTCAACGCTGGCACCAAATAACAATTACTTAGGTCTAATATTAATCCCGAAGGTAGATATAGAGGTAGCGTGCCGACTGCGATCACATCGACTTTGGAACCGTTTCCCACGCGCATCGTCACCTCGTCCTTAGCCAATCTTCGCTTAATCCGTAGCCCCTGTTTCGAGTTGCAAATATTAGCAACAGAACCAGTATCAAATACCCAGGTGCTACTGCGAGCATTGGTAAGGTACACATCAATAACATGTATATCACATATACCTTTGTTCACCTTGCCATCCTTCTTATCCGCCAAATACTTGGGGCAGTTCCGCTTCCAGTGACCAGTCTGCTTGCAGTAGAAGCACTCAGTTTCAGGCTTAGGTCCAGACTTGGGTTTCTTCTCTTGAGCAGCAACTGGCTTGCTGTTCTTCTTGAAGTTCCCTTTCTTCTTTCCTTTGCCCTTTTTCTTGAAACTAGTGGTTTTGTTAACCATCAACACTTGATGCTCCTTTTTGATTTCTACCTCCGCAGCTTT
>NW_021284408.1:0-1779 GCF_002162155.2 Triticum dicoccoides
CAGTCTCGATCCGCATAAAACAATAGATACTTTCGGAGATACCTGTAGTGCACCTTTATAGTCACCCAGTTACGTTGTGACGTTTGATACACCCAAAGCACTCCTACGGTATCCAGGAGTTACACGCTCTCATGGTCAAAGGAAGAGATACTTGACATTGGCAAAGCTCTAGCAAACGAACTACACGATCTTTGTGCTAGTCTTAGGATTGGGTCTTGTCCATCACATCATTCTCCTAATGATGTGATCCCGTTATCAACGACATCCAATGTCCATAGCCAGGAAACCATGACTATCTGTTGATCACAACGAGCTAGTCAACTAGAGGCTCACTAGGGACATATTGTGGTCTATGTATTCACACGTGTATTACGATTTCTGGATAATACAGTTATAGCATGAATAAAAGACTATTATCATGAACAAAGAAATATAATAATAACACTTTTATTATTGCCTCTAGGGCATATTTCCAACAGTCTCCCACTTGCACTAGAGTTAATAATCTAGTTCACATCACCATGTGATTAACACTGACAGGTCACATCACCATGTGACCAACATCCAAAGAGTTTACTAGTGTCACTAAACTAGTTCACATCATCATGTGATCAAGACTCAATGAGATCTGGGGTTTGGTCATGTTCTGCTTGTGAGAGAGGTTTTAGTCAACAGGTCTGAACCTTTCAGATCCGTGTGTGCTTTACAAATCTCTATGTCATCTCCTAGATGTAGCTCCCACGCTCTATTTGGAGCTATTCCAAATAACTGTTCTACTTGGAGCTATTCTAAATTATTGCTCCATTATATGTATCCGGTCTCTCTACTCAGAGCTATCCGGATAGGTGTCAAGCTTGCATCGACATAACCCTTTACGACGAACTCTTTTACCACCTCCATAATCGAGAAAATTCCTTAGTCCACTAGTTACTAAGGATAACTTTGACCGCTGTCCTGTGATCCATTCTTGGATCACTCTTGTACCCCTTGACTAACTCATGGCAAGGCACACTTCAGGTGCGGTACACAGCATAGCATACTGAAGAGCCTACGTCTTAAGCATAGGGGACGACCTTCGTCCTTTCTCTCTATTCTGCCGTGGTCGAGCTTTAAGTCCTAACTTCGTACCTTACAACTCAGGCAAGAACTCCTTCTTTGACTGGTCCATCTTGAACACCTTCAAGATCATGTCAAGGTATGTGCTCATTTGAAAGTATTATTAAGCATTTTGATCTATCCTTATAGATCTTGATGCTCATTGTTCAAGTAGCTTAATCCAGGCTTTCCATTGAAAAACACTTTCAAAATAACCCTATATGCTTTCCAGAAATTCTACATCATTTCTGATCATCAATATGTCAACAACATATACTCATCAGAAATTCTATAGTGCTCCCACTCACTTCTTTGGAAATACAAGTTTTTCATAAAACTTTGTACAAACCCAAAATCTTTGATCATCATCAAAGCATACATTCCAACTCCGAGATGCTCACTCCAGTCCTTAGAAGGATTGCTGGAGCTTTGCATACTTATTAGCATCTTTCGGGATTGACAAAACCTTCCGGTTGTATCACATACAACCTTTCCTCAAGAAAATCGTCGAGGAAACAATGTTTTGACATCCTATCTGCAAGATTTCATAAATAATACAGTAATCGCTAATATAATTCCAACAGACTCTTAGCATCGCTACGAGTGAGAAAATCTCATCGTAGTCAACTCCTTGAACTTGTCGGAAAACATCTTAACGACAAGTCGAGCTTTCTTAATGGTGAC
>NW_021284409.1:0-740 GCF_002162155.2 Triticum dicoccoides
GCCGCCACCGTTCTCCCCTTCCCGCACCCGTCTTGCTGCCGCCAGAGGGTGCCCGCCGGCGAAGCCTGGCCGGCCACGAGGAAGGCGGCGGCGGGGCACTTCCCCTTGTTGGTGCGGCGCGTCGAGAGGAGCCGCTGGAGAACGCGCAACAGAGATCCACGAGCTCTGAATCTGCGGTCCGTGCGCTGAATACCCGGCGATGCGCATCCATGACGATGCGGTGGACATGCCTGGCCGCGCGCCCGTCCAGCACCTGGTGAGCACGCGCACTTGGTTGCGCGTGGGAGCCGTTGGGCGCGGTTACCGCAGTGTGGAGGCCCAAGGGCGGAATGAACGCACGCGTCGCCGTCATGTGGTGCTGCTGGGGGACGCGGGCTCCCTCGGCTGGCGGCCTCTGGCTGGGAGCGGCCAGTTCTGAGATGCCTCGCTGGCCGGATTTGGTGCTATGGCGGCCGGAGGCCTGGATGTGGCTCGGCCGGCAATTGTTTGCAAGCGGATTGCGTGGTGGCTCCTTGTTGGGATGGTGGTCTGGGGTAGCGTGGTCTGGGTAGTGCCTTCGGGATGCCCTGGGCTTGCGCTGCCGGCAGTGCTCAGGCCAGTTTTGTGTGGTGCAGCAAGTAGCATCTGCTGCTCCTGTCTGGTAGTGGTGTGTTGGAGATGTCATCCCAGCATAGGTACTCGGTTCCGTGACAAAAGTCATGCTCGACTATGGTTTGGGCTGATGGTGAATGATGCCTTTG